>NC_053491.1:343638767-343923767 GCF_905171775.1 Rana temporaria
CCTAGCTAATCTGAGATCAAAACTATAATGTCAGTTATAGGTCTGAGATAAATTCTGGCAGTCTAATTTTTTACAATCTTGACCTCCACCTTTCTAACCTTGCCATCCCTACTTGATAGAGCATTGAAAACAAGTCCTATGGGCCACTGGTTCCTGCCCTCTTGGCTGTGACAAAATCACCCACTTTTACATTTGAGTGATCCTCAGTCCATTTCCTACGGCGTTGCAGATTTGACAGATACTCTCTCTTCCATCTTTTCCAAAAGGTGTCTGCCAAGCATTGAACTTGCTTCCATTGTATCGTATGAACTTGTGTTGTACTCATGGTTCCAGATGGAGCAGACAAAGAGTTCACCTTTTGAGTCAACAACATTGCTGGGGTAAGGACCATAGGTGTATCTGGGTCTGAGGACAATATAGAGTTCTGAAGGCATGCTGCTTGAGTAGGTCTAGTGGCATAATCTGCAGGGTTTTGCTCCGTACATACATAGAACCACTGATCTGGGTGTGTAGATTGCCTGATTCTATTCACTTTGTTGGAGACATACAGATAGAACCTCCTAGTGGTGTTGCAAATGTACCCTAGGACAGTCTTGTGATCAGTGAAGAATTTCACAGCATAAAAGTCAGTGGCCCAGATTCAAGAAGCACTTGCGCGGGAGCAAGTGTGATTTGCGCCACGCAAGTACTGATTTGCTCCCAGGCAAATTTGCGGCTGATTCTGTAAACCAGCTAAGCCTGAAATTCTGCCTTTTTTCCGCGCACGCAGCCTCGCTGCTCCGGAGCAATTCTTGCGCAATTTTGCGCAGGGTGTAACTTGCGCAAACATGTTATTCCCTCAGCTAATATGCAAATTAGGTACTGCCGATGATTCTGAAACATGCGCGTGTGAGGCGCATCTTGCGCTGGAAGCGTGCAAGCTTTTTTCCCCGGGCAAACTTGCTCCTTCTAAAAGCAGGGACAAGTTAGCAACAGATAGGCACATGTCAGCTGCAGGAGCGCGCAACTTCAGCAGCACCTAGACAGACGAGCTGAACAAGCAGAGCACCCACATTTTCGGGACCTCACATCTGTGCACCAACATGCCAGGGGCAGCTATGGTTCTTGATATTCTATTGACTGAGCCGACTCGTAGGAGGGCACGGGAGAGGATTTACAGAGGGCGCTACAACCTTTTTGATATGAGTGATAATGAGGTGTATCGCATGTTTCGCTTCAGCCCTGAAGTCATCCTTGAGTTGTTAACAATCCTGCAGGATAACATCAGCAGCCCGACCCATCGGGGACAGGCATTGCAGCCACTGGTGAAGGTAGTGGCAACCCTTAATTTTTTGGCAAGTGGCTCATTTCAGCGCACAGGTGGAATGGTGGCGGGGATGTCCCAATCCAGCATGAGCAGGTGTGTGCACCAAGTGATCCCTGCAATACTCAGACGCATGGGCACACAATTTATCAAACCAACCACGGCTGACCTGCGGCAGAAGGCAATCAGTGATTTTTATGAAATAGCCAGATTCCCACGCACTGTGGGTGCAATAGATTGTACCCATGTGGCACTACGCCCCCCCCGGCACCTCGAGCATATCTACTGCAACAGGAAGCATTGGCATTCGATAAATGTGCAGGTGATTGTGGATGCACATGGCCTCATATGGCATGTCCGTGCCAAACACCCAGGGTCAAGCCATGACAGTTTTATTTACCGACACAGCCCCATCCCAACCGAGTTTGACCAGAACATGTATGGAGACAGCTGGCTGATTGGTGAGTGACATGGGTGTCAGGTATGACTGCCCCCCCCCCATGATGCAGACATCACAAGGGGCACATGCACGACTAACATCCTCCTGTCTTTTCCCTTCCAGGTGACGCAGCATATGCCCTGGGACCTCACATGATGACCCCATTTCGTAACCCTCAAACACCAGGAGAGGAAAGATTTAACGAAGCCCATGCACGTACCCGTGCGGTGGTGGAGCGCACATTTGGCATCCTTAAATCTCGATTCAGATGTCTGGATAAATCAGGGGGGACCCTGTTGTATTCACCCAACTTTGTGTGCCAAATCATCGGGGCATGTTGTATTCTCCACAATTTTGCTGAGAGAAGGGGCATGCACATTGAGCTACGCAATGACCTTACCCCAGAACCACGCAATCCCCCCCCCCAATAAACACTACCGGATCTTCTGAGGGAAGAGCAATCCGGAATGGTCTTGTGGAACGTCTCTTTGCACATTAAACACACCCTGATCTTGTCACAAGTATAATGCATGTATGCACACCACTGTGGTCCCTAGCACACACACGACACATGCACCCCAAATTGGATTAGACCCAACAATACCACATGGTATTAGGGAGCAGCAACGCCGCGTCAAGGCTCCAATTATGTTGCTGTCCATTCATACACCTTTCACATGGCAGAGGGTGACACCCCTTTTCCAGCAGGAGTGCCACCCCCCCCCCCATTCACACACCAGTCACACTGTAGTATACACTCCTCACCGTGTGTAGGGACTACAAATAAATATAAAAGCTCATATTCTGAGCATATAATAAACAAAAATAGCTCATATTCTGAGCATATAATACATTTTCAAATTCTATTAATTTTTTTTTTCTTCTTTGGCCCAAGGGTGCCCTGGCTCCGGCTCCTCAATCTCCGTGGTGCGGAGGAGGCATGGGGTGGGGAGGAGCATCAACCCCTACTTCCAGACTCCTCGCAGGTGGTGGCTGCATGCCCTCCATGGCGTTGGCCAGGCGGGCGAGGATGGTGTTGGTCTGGCCCAACATCCGCATTTGGCGGGTGGTGGTGTTCCGCTGATGATGGCAGGTAACTCTCCACTCCTCCCGCACAGCAGCGGTGTTGGCCTGCACAGCAGCGGTGTTGGCCTCCACCGCAGCTGCCAACCTGCTGACCTCAGCGGTTAATAAAGCGGGGGCGTTCTGCTGAGCCACCAAGCAGGTGACCATGGCCTTGGAGTTGCCACTTAGTTCATCCAGGCTCCGTGAGACATGTTTGTCCCGGTCTGCATGCAGGGTGAGGGCATGCTGCACAGAGGTGGAGGTGGATGCCATGCTGTCCGCCATACGTCTTACATCTCCCACCATGGCCCCTATATGGCGGCTCTGCAGGGCCTGCTCCTCCAGCAGACCCTGACGGAGGCTGGAGGGTATATCCCTGGTTTTGGACAGAGCCTTCCTGGGAGGAGAGGCTCGGGCACGGACAGAGGGAGAAGGGGAGGGGTCCACAATGGAGGGGCTTGCCCTGGAGGGGGATGACGTGCTGGCCGGGGGGGTGGTGGGTTGATCAGGGATGGTGGTATCCTCCTGGAGGGAGCCAGAGTCCTCCTGGATGATGAAAAAGGACTCCTCCTCCAAAACCACTTCCTCCACCATACTTGTCCCCGGTAGGATCTCCTCCTGTACCAGCATTGCCATAATGTCCATGGGGCCTGACTGGACCCCTGGCTCAGGTATGGATGGCGTGGGTCGCCCCGCAGCCGAAGACGGCCCAGCTTCATCATCCTCATCACCACCTGTGGATGACACCAAAAAAAAAATGTTGCTGGTGCAACACACTTCTCACATGTTCACTTCTACCCCCAAATATGTTCACTTCTACCCCCTCCCATGATGCACAGCAGATATGAAAAAAAAAAAAAGTTCCATGTTCACTTCTACCCCCAAATATGTTCACTTCTACCCCCTCCCATGATGCACAGCAGATATGAAAAAAAAAAACTTACCAGTCCCCAAGTTTCCAACAGTGGAGTCGTACCCTGCAAGTCCCTCCACCTGCTCCTGCACTAGACTTTGGGCAATAATCTCCTCCTCCTGATTTAGTCGTATCTTACATCGTGGTCCACCTCCCGTGCCACCGGTATGTTTGCGGATAAGAGCCAGTTTCTCCCGGACCCTGCGCCTCATGTCATTAAGTTTTTTCTGGATGTCATCCCAGGAACGCTCTTGATTACCCAGGGCATTGATGTTCAGGGTTATGGCTTCATAGATAGCCCTCCTTTGGGCAACGGTGGTGTTTGCCCGCTGGGCACCATATAGGACTTCTTTATGGCGCAGGAGTGCAGCAATTAGGATGTCCATCTCCGCAGCCACGAAGTTGGCCTTTCTTTTTTTTGTTCCTTTGGGAGGTGCCATCTCTTCAAAATGGGCTAAATTACCTTGCTCAGGGGGGGTTGGAAAAAGCAGGATGAAATTCAGCAAAGAACCTGCGTAAGTCTGCTCCTATTTATTTGCTCAGTGCAAGCAGCTGAGCAGGATTTGCCCTGAAAGTATGATAGGCGCAGTTTGACGCATGCGCAGACGGAAGCGCCATAACTGCGCATGCACGCGCCCGGCGCAAACCTCTGCTGAGCCGAAAAATGCTCATTTACATAGGGGCACACCCACTTTCACTTGCGCGGCCTTGCGCCCTCAGCTTTGCCTTAAACAGGAGCAAATTAACTGAACAAACGATTCCTGAATCAGGTGGCAATTTGGCTAAATTGCCCCAGCGCAGAGAAATTCAGCTGAGCAGCTCATGTGTAAGTAATGGGCAAATCTACCTGAATCTGGGCCAGTGTCTAGTTTATCTGCGATTAGCTCAAACATTTTGACTGCAAGTACAGCAGCAGACAACTCTAAACGAGGAATCGTGTAGGCTGGTTTAGGGCTTAATTTGGACTTTCCCATGACAAATTCAACATGGCACACATTTTCTGCATCCATTACTTTCAAGTAAGCTACTGCACCTATAGCTGTGGTGGATGCATCTGAGAAGATGCATAGTTCTTTCCTGCAAGCTGATGATAGAGACATGGGCACATAGCATCTGTCTATTTTTAGGTGCTCTAATGCTAGTAAGAATTCTGTCCAATGAACCCACTCACTTAGGCCTAGTACACACGAGAGGATCGATCCGCGGAAACGGTCCGGAGGACCATTTCCGCTGATTAATCCTCTGGCGGATTTTGATCTCATGGTTGTACTAACGTGTCGCGCCGTCGCCGCGATGATGACGCGGCGACGTGCGCGGCGCTGTAATATAAGGATTTCCACGCATGCGTCGAATCATTACGACGCATGCGAGGGATGGATTCGGACGGATTGATCCGGTGAGTCTGTACAGACCATCGGATCAATCCGCTGGACTGGATTCCAGCGAATCGATTTCTTAGCATGCTAAGAAATTTTGATCCGCTGGAAATCCATCGGGCCGAAAAAAATCCGCGGGTAAATATCCGCTGGGTTGTACACACCAGGGGATCTATCCGCTGAAACCGGTCCGCGGATAAATTTCAGCGGATCGATCCTCTCGTGTGTACGGGGCCTTAGTCTCTCCTGTGGAAGCAATGCATCCCATTCACTTTTCCCAGATGACAGTTCCCGACCTAAGACCTTACCTCTTATTGTCACAGGTGATACAAATCCTAGGGGATCATAGAGGCTATTTACAGTGGATAGAATGCCTCTACGTGTAAAAGACTTTTCCTCTGAGGAAAATCTGAAAACAAAACTATCTGTTTCTAGATCCCAACTTAGGCCTAGGGTGTCTGTACCTAGGCAAAGATCTTTAAGGTCCTTAGCTCTGTCTGCTACAGGGAATGCTTCCATTACTTTTTGGCTGTTGGAGGCGATTTTATGAAGACGCAGGTTGGATTCTGCCAGCATTTGCTTTGCTTTACTGAGGATGAAATTGCATCTTCGGTTGTGCTAGCAGAAGCGAGTCCATCATCTACATAGAAATGTCTCAATACAAAGTGTTTGGCTTCTTGTCCATAGCACTCTGCATTTTCCTGGGCAGCCTTTTGCATGCAGTATAAAGCAACAGCAGGAGAGGGGCTATTGCCGAATACGTGCACTTTCATTCTGTAATCGACAATTTCTTTGTCTATGTCATTGTCTTTGTATCAGAGAAAACGTAGAAAGTCTCTGTGGTCTTCTCTGACGAGAAAGCAATAAAACATTTGTTGCACATCTGCTGTAAAAGCAATGGGCTCTTTTCTGAAGCGCATCAGGACACCTAGCAAAGTATTGTTTAGGTCAGGGCCACTCAACAGTACATCATTTAAAGAGACTCCTTTATACTCTGCGCTGGAATCAAAAACTATTCTAATTTGGTTAGGTTTGTGTGGATGGTAAACACCAAACATTGGTAGATACCAGTGTTCCCTGTCTGACTCAAATTGTCCTGCAACTTCAGGGTGATCATTGTCTAGCATCCCTTTAATGAATTCAATGAAATCTCTTTTCACTTCTGGCTTTCTCTGCAGTGTTTTGCTGAGTGAATGCAAACGCTTCATGGCTTGCTCCCTGTTACTAGGAAAAACACGTCTAGGTGTGCGAAAGGGAAGAGGGGCCACCCAACTGTGATTGTCATCTTGGTAAGCCTCTCTATCCATAATCTGCAAGAAGGTCTGATCCTCTATAGAGAGGGCCTGTTTATCATCATCTTTAGTTTTCTGAAATACTGTAATCCCTAGATTGTCTGTTTCAACTTTGGAATTGACTTCTTCTTCTTTACCATATAGTGTGGAAAAGTCACAGTGTTGTGTTTACCCGCCAAAGCTTTCCTTGACAACGAAGCTGTTGTGACAGGGACTGAGAAGGGATGTGCGTCCATTTGTTAACACAGACGTCTTCAAAGTGCTAATGTTGTCAGGCTGGTGCGCTGTCCCCAGGCAAACTTCTTCTACATTGACCCATCCCAGGTCCAGTCTTTGTGCATAGGGGGCATTATAAGGTCCATTGATTTGCTGGCGCACCTTGTTTACCTGAAGGATGTCTCTCCCAAGAAGTAGAAGGATAGAAACATCTGGCTCAACAGCTGGGATAAGGTGAGCAATTTAGCGAAGGTGAGGGTTAGGGATGAGCCGAACATACCCGGGTTCGGTTCGCATCAGAACGTTCGAACAGACAGCGGGTTAGCGCGAACATTTAGAACTCCATTGAAGTCTATGGGACTCGAACGTTCGAATTCAAAAATGATCATTTTAAAGACCAATATTCAATTTAATGTTGGTAAACGTCTTTCAGAACCCGGGTCTTTCCCCAGGGAACATGTATCAATCGAAAAAAATATTTTAAAAACGGCCGTTTTTCCGGAGCAGCGATTTTAATGATGTTTAAAGTGAAAAAAAAAATGAAACATTCCTTCAAATATCACACCTGCTGTGTGTCTCTAGTAGTGGCACGTGTTTAGAAATGTCCCTGCACAACATTAAATTATTATAAGAACAAAGTAATTTAATACTGCTTGCGCACGTGCTGTGTGGGAACAATATCTCGATTATTTTAGGGGTGGTGGGGGGGTGGCATTATCTTTTTGGGAAAGCAAAATTGTAGAAAAAAGGGCACCCCTCAAACATACTGTAATTGTAGCGCAACAAAGAGCCACGTGCAAAGTATTGCATCAAAAATTGTTATTAGGCGCCCCTATTATACAGGGGCATAAAAATGTGTCCGTAGGCGCAACATAACACTGCAACCCCTCCCAATATCTGCAATTGGAGCGCAACAAGGAGCCACGTGCAAAGTATTGCATCAAAAATTGTTATTAGGCGCCCCTGTTACACAGGGACATAAAAATGTGTCCGTAGGCGCAACATAACACTACAACCCCTCCCAATATCTGCAATTGGAGCACAACAAGGAGCCACGTGCAAAGTATTGCATCAAAAATTGTTATTAGGTGCCCCTGTTACACAGGGGCATAAAAATGTGTCCGTAGGCGCAACATAACACTGCAACCCCTCCCAATATCTGTAATTGGAGCGCAACAAGGAGCCAAGTGCAAAGTATTGCATCAAAAATTGTTATTAGACGCCCCTGTTACACAGGGGCACAAAAATTGTGCCTTAGGCCACATGCAAAGTATTGCATCAAAAATTGTTATTAGACGCCCCTGTTACACAGGGGCAGAAAAATTAGGCCTTAGGCCACGTGCAAAGTATTGCATCAAAAATTGTTATTACACGCCCCTGTTACACAGGGGCACAAAAATTAGGCCTTAGGCCACGTGCAAAGTATTGCATCAAAAATTGTTATTAGGCGCCCCTGTTAAACGGGGGCAGAAAAATTAGGCCTTAGGCACTGGTGGCGGAGCACAGAAAAACAACATTTCTTACTAGCTAACAGCATGAAAAGTGAGGAGGAGAAGGATATTCCATCAGCAGCACAACAGGACAGTCACTCAGCATCAGCAGTCTCAAAGGGATCTGATATTTCAACACAAAATTCTTATTCAGTAACATCAGCATCAGGTGCTTGGTAGCCGGTGTTGATCCAAGCCTGATTCATTTTGATGAAGGTCAGTCGATCAACAGAGTCGGTGGAGAGGCGTACCCTGTGATCGGTCACAAAGCCTCCAGCAGCACTGAATGTGCATTCTGAAAGAACACTGGATGCAGGGCAAGCCAGTAGCTCAATTGCGTACTGTGCAAGCTCTGGCCAGTGATCCATCCTCAAGACCCAGTAAGCCAGAGGATTTTTCGTGGGGAAGGTGTCCAAGTCGGATCTTGCCGCTAGGTATTCCCGGACCATGTAAACCAGACGCTGGCGATGGTTGCTGGAACCGGTCAGACCTTGGGGCTGCGGACTAAAAAATTGTCTGAACGCATCGGTCAGACGCCCACCTTCTCCACCGCTCCTTCTCTGACTCACTGAAGCCTCAGCAAGACGTTGTCCTGGGCCAGGTTTTGGTAATCCCCCCGTTCTGGGAACGCATTGCACAGACCCTTCTGCAAGGCCTCCCGCAGTAGTTTCATCTTCTGCTCCCTCTGCGATGGCAACATAAGATCCGTTACCTTACTCTTGTAACGTGGATCAAGGAGAGTTGCCAGCCAGTAATGATCCCTCTCCTTGATAGCACATACACGAGGATCCTTACGCAGGCTTTGCAGGATCAGGGAGGCCATGCAGCGTAGGTTTGCAGAGGCATTCGGGGCACAGTCCTCTGGGTCACTGAGGACGACAGGATCCTCAGCCACCTCATCCCAGCCACGTAAAAGTCTACGTGTTCCTTGGGACTGTAAATGATCCCTTGAAGACTGCTGCTGTTGATGCTGAGTGCTAGGCTCCACCTCCATGCTGCTGATACAATCCTCCTCCTCCTCCTCATCCTCCTCCTCCTCTTCCTGTGTTCCAGGTGGGCAAGCAGGAACAGTGTCTGGATAAAGGGGGCCTTGAGAGGTAAGGAAGTCCTCCTCTTCCTCCCTCTGTTCTGCCTCAAGGGCCCTGTCCATTATTCCACGTAGGGTGTGCTCCAACATGTGAATAAGCGGGACAGTCTCACTGATGCATGCACTGTCACTGCTCACCATCCTCGTGGCCTCCTCAAATGGTGACAGGACAGTGCATGCATCCCTGATTAAGGCCCACTGGCGTGGTGAAAAAAACCCAAGCTCCCCTGAGCCAGTTCTGCTGCCATATTGGCACAGG
Source organism: Rana temporaria (assembly GCF_905171775.1). Classification (NCBI taxonomy): domain Eukaryota; kingdom Metazoa; phylum Chordata; class Amphibia; order Anura; family Ranidae; genus Rana; species Rana temporaria. The sequence continues at coordinate 343,648,208 of NC_053491.1, forward strand.
TACTCATTGATGGCCCTCTGCTGCGTGTGCAGCCGCTGCAGCATGGCCAACGAGGAGTTCCATCTGGTGGGCATGTCACAGATTAGGCGGTTCTTGGGCAGGTTGTATTCCCTCTGGAGGTCTGTCAGCTGAGCAGTGGCATTATATGACCTCCGGAAATGCACACAGACTTTCCTGGCCTGCTTCAGGACATCCTGTAAGCCAGGGTACCTGCCCAAGAACCGCTGCACCACCAAATTGAGAACATGCGCAAAACAGGGCACATGGGTGAGTTTTCCACGTCGCAGGGCAGAGAGGAGGTTGGTGCCATTATCGCTAAACACCATTCCAGGCTTCAGCTGGCGTGGCGTCAACCACCTCTGAGCCTGCCCCTGCAGAGCTGAAAGAACCTCTTCCCCAGTGTGGCTGCTGTCTCCCAAGCACACCAGCTCTAGCACCGCATGGCATCTCTTGGCCAGCACTCCTGCGTAGCCCATCGTACGCCTACGGAGCACGGCTGATTCTGAGCCAACATCACCACAGGAAGAGGCCATAGAGGAAGAAGAAGAGGAGGGGGTGGAGGAGAGAGGTGTGTCACAAGCAGTAGTAGTGTTTTGGAGGCGTGGTGGCAGAACAACCTCCAAAACTACTGTACCTTGCCCTGCGTCCTTCCCAGCTGCCAGCAGAGTCACCCAATGGGCCGTAAAAGACAGGTAACGTCCCTGTCCATGCCTGCTGGACCATGAGTCAGCGGTAAGATGCACCTTACCACTGACCGCCCTGTCCAGCGAGGCATGGACATTGCCTTCCACATGCCGGTAGAGAGCTGGAATCGCCTTCCGTGAGAAAAAGTGGCGTTTGGGTACTTGCCACTGAGGTACTGCACATTCCACAAACTCACGGAAGGGGGCAGAATCTACCAACTGAAAAGGTTGCAGTTGAAGTGCTAGCAATTTTGCTAAGCTAGCATTCAACCGCTGGGCATGTGGATGGCTGGGAGCGTACTTCTTTTGGCGCTGCAGCAGCTGGGGCAGGGAAATGTGTCTGGTAATATCAGTAGATTGCCCGCATGTACTACCACTACTACGTTGTGACACACCTATTTCTACACCTTCGGTGCAGGCTGCAGAGAGGACTGGGGGTCTAGTGGGGTTGGAGGTCACAGAAGGGCAAGGGGAGGACTGCTTTGGTCTTTGGTGTGGGTCTTTCTGGTATGCCTGCCAACGAGCTGCATGGCAGGTCGACATATGTCTGGACAAGCATGTGGTGCCCAAGCGGGTGATGTTTTGGCCACGCGAGATACGCTTGAGACATATGTTGCAAACAGCAAAGGTACGATCTGATGGACAGGTTTCAAAAAAGGCCCACACCAATGAACTTTTGCTGTAACGTTGAGACACAGCAGCGCCACGTAATGCAGTTGGTGTGCTGTCCTCAAGCTGACCCCTGGAGGGCATCCTGCCTCTTTGGAGATGTGCCTGTGCCTCGTCCTCCTCTTCCTCCTCCTCCTCTCTCCTATCAGGCACCCAGGTAGAGTCAATGACCTCATCATCCCCTCCCTCCTCATCATCACTGGCGACAACCTGGCAGTATGCTCCAGCTGGGGGAACATCACTCCCAGATTGTTGTCCCTCTCGGCCACCCCCTCTCCCTGTGCTCACATCAATGCCTTCCTCTATCAGTGTTCTGTCATCGGAGTCTTCAAAACGCTGTGCATCTTCAGCTAGCATGTACCCAACACTGTGTTGAAACAGTTCGGGGGACTCCTCAGGAGGACACGGTGGGACTAGGGAAGGATTGTGTGATGCCATTGTGCAGAGGGTAGAGGACGCCTTGGCAGCTGCTTTGCCAGACAAACTATGATCAGTCTGTGTGAGAGAGGATGAGGAGGATGAGGACGGCTTGGTCATCCACTCAACTAATTTCTCAGCATGTTGAGGCTCAACACGGCCAGCTCCCGAAAGGAAGGATGAGCGGCCACGGCCACATGCTGAAGAGGATGCACCACATCCATCACCAGCGTTACCTCTAGATGCAGAGCCTGCTTGCCCTCGTGACTCTCTGTCCTTCCAGCCATAGTTATGCGTTCAGGTGTTATGTAACAAAATTGTCGCAGTCACACCAACTGCGTTCAGATGGTATTAAACAGCAACCACACAGTAAGAGCGACTTGGCTCAAGTGTTAAGTAACAAAATAGTCGCAGTCACACCAACTTTGTTCAGATGGTATTAAACAGCAACCACACAGTAAGAGCGACTTGGCTCAAGTGTTATGTAACAAAATAGTCGCAGTCACACCAACTGCGTTCAGATGGTATTAAATAGCAACCACACAGTAAGAGCGACTTGGCTCAAGTGTTATGTAACAAAATAGTCGCAGTCACACCAACTTTGTTCAGATGGTATTAAACAGCAACCACACAGTAAGAGCGACTTGGCTCAAGTGTTATGTAACAAAATAGTTGCAGTCACACCAACTGCGTTCAGATGGTATTAAATAGCAACCACACAGTAAGAGCGACTTGGCTCAAGTGTTATGTAACAAAATAGTCGCAGTCACACCAACTGCGTTCAGATGGTATTAAACAGCAACCACACAGTAAGAGCGACTTGGCTCAAGTGTTATGTAACAAAATAGTCGCAGTCACACCAACTTTGTTCAGATGGTATTAAACAGCAACCACACAGTAAGAGCGACTTGACTCAAGTGTTATGTAACAAAATAGTCGCAGTCACACCAACTGCGTTCAGATGGTATTAAATAGCAACCACACAGTAAGAGCGACTTGGCTCAAGTGTTATGTAACAAAATAGTCGCAGTCACACCAACTGCGTTCAGATGGTATTAAATAGCAACCACACAGTAAGAGCGACTTGGCTCAAGTGTTATGTAACAAAATAGTCACAGTCACACCAACTGCGTTCAGATGGTATTAAATAGCAACCACACAGTAAGAGCGACTTGGCTCAAGTGTTATGTAACAAAATAGTCGCAGTCACACCAACTGCGTTCAGATGGTATTAAATAGCAACCACACAGTAAGAGCGACTTGGCTCAAGTGTTATGTAACAAAATAGTCGCAGTCACACCAACTTTGTTCAGATGGTATTAAACAGCAACCACACAGTAAGAGCGACTTGGCTCAAGTGTTATGTAACAAAATAGTCGCAGTCACACCAACTGCGTTCAGATGGTATTAAATAGCAACCACACAGTAAGAGCGACTTGGCTCAAGTGTTATGTAACAAAATAGTCGCAGTCACACCAACTGCGTTCAGATGGTATTAAACAGCAACCACACAGTAAGAGCGACTGCGGTCAAATGCGATTTAACAGCACACACGCAGTGACACCAACTGCGTTTAGTTGCTATTAAACAGCACACATGCAGTAATAGCGACTGCGGTCAAATGCGATTTAACAGCACACACGCAGTGACACCGACTGCGTTTAGTTGCTATTAAACAGCACACACGCAGTAATAGCGACTGCGGTCAAATGCGATTTAACAGCACACACGCAGTGACACCGACTGCGTTTAGTTGCTATTAAACAGCACACACGCAGTAATAGCGACTGCGGTCAAATGCGATTTAACAGCACACACGCAGTGACACCGACTGCGTTTAGTTGCTATTAAACTGCACACACGCAGTAATAGCGACTGCGGTCAAATGCGATTTAACAGCACACACGCAGTGACACCAAATGCGTTTAGTTGCTATTAAACAGCACACACGCAGTAAGAATGTCTGCGTTTCTGTGCAATTCAATAGCCCAGTTGCATTAACCGCGACTGCGCTTCTGTGCAAATAAATTGCACACGTGCAGTAACAGGTAATGCGTCTGTGTGTGCAATTAAACTAGCACACGTTCAATAACACAGAATAATATTTTCAAGCTAATCCCTAATGCAGGCAATACAACACGTTAGAGCACTGCATGTAGAACAATCTCCTGCCTGACAGATACTAATAGATCAACTAGATGAGCTATACAGTTTATAAATATATTGACAACGCCTAAGGATGTGAATATATTCTCTACAAACTGTAGTTTTAACTATACTGACTACACTTCCTACTCTATCTATCTATCTTTCTATCTATCTGGTAGAAAAGACACGTCTCTATGGGCCAAATCCACAAAGCAGATGCGCCGACTTAACTCGAGATTTCAAATTTTACACCGCGTGTATCTTTGCGCCCGATCCTCAAAACGAAAAATCCGGTTTTTCCGTCCTACCTAAAATAATTACACCGGCGCATCCTCTGACGCAAATTACGATAGTCACGCCGCTTTTTTTTGATAGGCAAAGATGCAAATGAGGGAGATAGGGCGATCCACAAAATTAAGTGTGTGCGCCGTAGATTACACCCTGTGCGCCGTAGATTAAGCCCTGTGCGCACCTGTTAGTTTCCTGGAGCAAAATTACACTTTATAAAAGCAGCCCTAATTTTACACCTACAGTGTAAAGGTCTGCTGAAGCAACAGCATTGAGGAAGAGCTGACAACACATATTTGCTTGACTTCAATCTGACTGCCAAAATGCCCGGCCCATCCATGATTCTAACGGCACTCACTACTTTACAGGCGCAAAGAAGGAGGAGGGCATAGAGGAGGAGGAGGAGGGCACAGGAGAGGGTATACCGCACACGCCAAGATCTCTTTGGCATGACTGCTTCTGAGGTCTATGGCAACTTCTGCTTTAACCAGGAAGCCATCCTGGAATTAACCCGAATCCTGCAGGATGATCTCACCACCCCAACCCAACGATCCCATGCCCTGCCACCTCACATCAAAGTAATGGCAACCCTGCATTTTCTTGCCACTGGGTCTTTCCAAAGAACATGTGGAGGTCTGGCTGGGATGGTACAGTCCTCGATGAGCAGGTGTGTCCATCAAGTAGTCCCTGCAATACTAAGACGCATGGGCAATCAATTTCAAAAGCCCACCCAGGAGGACCAGCGATTGAAGACCATGGCGGACTTTTATAACATTGCTGGGTTCCCACGGACCATCGGGGCCATTGACTGTACCCATGTGGCACTACAGCCCCCCCATGAGACAGAGCACCTGTTCCGGAATTGCAAAAACTGGCATTCCATAAATGTCCAGGTGATTGTAGATGCCCATGGCCTCATCTGGCACGTCTGTGCAAAATTTCCTGGTTCGTGCCATGACAGTTATATATTCCGGCAGACCAACATATCTCGAGATTTGGAGCTGAACCTGTATGGAGACAGCTGGCTGATTGGTGAGTGACATGGGTGTCAGGTATGTCCCCCCCCCATGATGCAGACATCACAAGGGGCACATGCATGACTAATATCCTCCTGTCTTTTCCCTTCCAGGTGACTCTGGATATGCCCTGGGACCCCATATGATGACCCCATTCAGGAACCCCCAAACCCCAGGAGAGCAACGCTACAATGACGCTCACATTCGCACCCGGGGAGTTGTGGAGCGCACATTTGGGCTGCTAAAGTCCCGCTTCAGATGCCTGGACAAGACTGGGGGTACACTGTTGTATTCCCCAGACTTTGTGTGCCAACTAATCGGTGCATGTTGTATTCTTAACAACTTTGCCATGAGAAGGGGACTGGAGATTAACTTACGTGGTGACCTGACCCCCCACCCAGGCAATCCCCCCCTAACCCACTCTACCCGGTCTACTGAGGGCACAGCAGCCAGGAGATGCCTCGCAGAAGGCATCTTTTCACAGTAAATGCACATGAATAATGTCACAATGAGAATGTTTCTTTTCACAGTAAACGCACATGAATAATGTCACAATGAGAATGTTTCTTTCTACAGTAAACGCACATGAATTATGTCACATTGAGAATGTTTTTTTTCACTGGAAACACACATTAATTATGTCACAATGAGAATGCATGAATGCACACCACTGTGGTCCCTAGCACAGACACATCACATGCTCATCGAATTGGATTAGATCCAAGTACCCCCCCCCCCCCTTTGGTACTTGGGAGCAGTAACGCCACGCCATGGCTCCAATTATGTCACTGTGCATTCATACACCATTCAGGAACCTGGGATCACTTCTCCCTGGTCCTGGGGATCCCTACTCCACCAAAACTGAGGGTGACACCCTTATTTTATCAGGAATGCCACCCCCCCACATTCACACATCATTCACACACATAAACCAAATCATAAGTACAGTATAATAAACAAAATCATAAAAATAAAAAAATTATATAAAAACAAAAAAAAAAGTACCCCTGCAATTTAATTCCGGCGGCGAGTGCTCCGTCTGGGCTGCCCAAGGGCACGGGCACGGCCACGGGCAACTGGAGGATCTTCACGGGGGGGTGTGAGCAGGGGAGGGAGTATCTTCATGGGGGGTGTGAGCAGGGGAGGGAGTATCTTCATGGGGGGGGGGGGGGAGCAGGGGAGGGAGTATATTCATAGGGGGGGGCAGGGGAGGGAGGAGCCTCCCCTGGTGTCTGACCTCCGGCTGGCCTGCCCTCCAAGGCCACTGCTATCCTGTTCAGACAGACAGTGATGGCAGCCGTATTGGCCTGGCCAGCCCGGGTGTTGTCCTGCACAGCCCGGGTGTTGTCCTGCACAGCCCGGGTGTTGTCCTGCACAGCCCGGGTGAGGGCAGTCACCTCCTGGGCCACGTCTGTTGTGGCGGTATGCAGGGACCACAAACAGGTGATGACCCCCAATGAATTGGTGGCCACATCACTGAGTGACTCCCTCATTACATCCAGGCTGTGCTCCATCTTGGTCATAGTTTTTTTTATGTCACCCAGACTGCGGGTCTGCCGGGCATTGTCCCTCTGCAGACTGGCCCGGCAGACGCTCAGACACCCCCCTGGTCTCCTGGGTCGCCATCCTGCCTGCCCCTGAGGCTTGTGGCCTGGGAGGAGGGGATAGAGTGACCCTTGTGGGTTGCGGCCTGTTGGGGGAGGAGTGGGAGGGGCTACCCCTGATGGTGGCCTGACTGGTGCCAGCCTCTGGGGTAGCCTCTGGGGTAGCCTCTAGGGTAGCCTCTGGGGTAGCCTCAAGGGTAGCCTCAAGGGTATCCTCAAATGTCATGAGATCAGTGGCAATAAGGATTTCCTGGCCAATCTGGAGATCTTCTTCCTCCTCCCCCTCAGCCTCCTCCCCCTCAGCCTCCTCCCCCTCAGCCTTCTCATGAGGGGAGGTTTGTCCACTCCCCTCCCCTGGGGACTCCTCAGCAGCCTCCTGTCTTTGGGGTGGTGCAGCAGCCTGGCCTGATGGGCCAGCAATCTCCTGGTCATCTGTGGAGGACACCAAACAATCACAGGTTTGAGGATCCACACACTTGCCACATCTTCCCTTCCCCCACCCACACATGGTAATCACCAAATAGAAAAACAAAAACCTTACCTGGCCTCACAGGAACATCAGACTGATAACCAGGCAGGCCCACCACCTGCTCTGGCTCGAAACACTGGGCCACTGCCCATTCCTCCTCAGTCAGCCGGATGGGGCATGGTCCCCCTCCTCCAGTGCCCCTCCTATGGGCAGTGAGCTTTGCCACCTTATTGCGGACCACGCTCCTCAGATCATTGATCTTTTTCTTGATGCCAGCGGGGGTCCTCGTCTCCCCCCCCCCGCCGCATTTATGTGATCCGTAATTTTAGCATATATCCTCTTCCTTTGGGCCGGGGAGGTGTTCCGGCTATCAGGCCCATGTAAATATCTTCCATATTGGATGATATACCTGGCAAGGATTTGCTTCTCAACATGAGAAAAATTCAGCTTCCTGCGTTTGGGGGCCATCACAGACACCACCCAGCAACAAGAAAACAAACAGGACAAACACACAAAAATACACACACAAGCAGACAGCTACTACAAAGTCAAAAACAAACACACAAAAAACAAACACAAAATCCAAGCAGAAAAAAAAAAAAAACACTTAGCAGAAACAATCAAACAAAAAATACACTTATCAGAAACAAACAACAACTACAATCTAATACTCCTCCAACACTTTGTTTGACTGGGGCTATTTAAGCACAGGGCGATCCTCAAACTAAGTACACTTGGCCTTTTACCTATCTCACTGATTGCACCGAGCAAAGTTCTGCACATGCGCAGTGAGCAGCAGATTCGTGCGCGCATGCGCAGTACGGCCGGCCCTTCATTTGCATGGGGTCACGGCTCATTACAATGAAGCACGCCCACTTCCTTCCCACTTGCCATAACCCCGCCTTACGCCTCGGAATTTAACTTACGCTGGCGCAATTTTGTGCGCAAATGCGCTGTGGATACAGCACTTACGACACCAACTTAGGGCGCCGTAACTTAAATGACATAAGTTTTCAGAAACTTAATTTGCGCCGCTGGCTGTGGATTTGGCCCTATCTCTCTATCTATCTATCTATCTCTGTCTGACTGATCTGCTCTCTGTAAGGCTTAGTACACACGAGAGGATTTATCCGCGGATACGGTCCACCAGACCGTTTCCGCGGATAAATCCTCTCGAGGATTTGCGAGGATTTTGATCCGATGGAGTGTACTCACCATCGGATCGAAATCCGCGCCGAAATCCCATCGCGATGACGTGTCGCGCCGTCGCCGCGATGATGACGCGGCGACGTGCCTGACGCTGTCATATAAGGAATTCCACGCATGCGTCGAATCATTACGACGCATGCGGGGGATCCCTTCGGACGGATTGATCCGGTGAGTCTGTACAGACCAGCGGATCAATCCGTTGGGATGGATTCAAGCGGATAGATTTTAAAGCATGTCTTCAAATTTTTATCCGCTTGAAATCCATCCCAGGGGATAAAAATCAGCGGAAAAAGATCTGCTGGATTGTACACACCAGGGGATCTATCCGCTGGAGCCGGTCCGCGGATCAATTCCAGCGGATGGATCCTCTCGTGTGTACGGGGCCTAACAAGCTGGAACACACTACACAAGGCAGCCGTGCAGGCTGCCTTTTATAGTGTGGGGCGTGTACTAATCCCCCTTTGGCCAATTATGGCTCTTCGTTTTTTGAGCGCTGTGATTGGCCAAGCATGCGGGACATACAGCATGCTTGGCCAATCATCAGCGCTCAACGCCACAGTGAATTATGGGACGTTTTGCGTCATTCGAATTTGGCGCGAACGACCCGTTTCTTTCTAGTTTCGACGAACGATCGAACGACCGATGTTCGATTCGAACATACGTTCGAATCGAACGCGGAGCTCATCCCTAGTGAGGGTGATGATGAGCTACTTCTGGAGAGGGAATCTCAGTTTTTTCGTCAGGTATCATGCCACACTCTATTAAGGTAGGAAGTGGGAACTGGACTTTCTTATTGAAGGATTCAATGGTAAAGTCAGTAGCTCTTCTCCCTGTGGTTTCAATTGTCCCCGCACATGTCCTTAGAGTGTATGGAACTGCACTTGCCTTAAGGTTAAAGATATCAAAGAAACCTGACTTTGCAAGGGATCTGTTGCTCTGTTCATCTAGCACTGCATACATTTTCACTGCCCTTTCTCTGTTGCCAGTGGGATACACAGTCACTAAACAGATTTTAGAACATGATCGTGCACTCTTGCCTTGTCTACATACTTCAGTGCAATTAGACATTACTGAGAAGAGTGGGGTCTCTTGTTGCTCCCTGCCCTGATCTTTCCTGGGTTCTACAGTCTCTAGTGGGGCAGGAGCAGGTCCTGGGTGTAAAGCTGCAATATGTCTCTCACTGCCACATTCTGTACATTCTACTGGTATTTTGCAGTCTTTGGCAATGTGATAAGTAGATCCGCAACACTTGAAACAGATGCCGTTTTGTTTAAGGAAGGACATCTGCTCTGCAATGGGTTTGTTTCTAAAGCCTTTGCATTTCGTTAGTGGATGTGTTTTTTGTGTATTGTGCAAAGTCTATCAGGGTTTTCTATGGTGTGTACCTTGTGGTTGCTTTGGTAGTCTGTGACTTCTAAAAGGTACAGCTGTTTTGTGTGTGGATACAGAGGTCCTACCGTGAGGTCTGTGAGGTTTCTCCAGTCTGTGTGATTGATTGCCGCTGGTGGTGAAGGCGAAACTGGGATCACTTTGCATTTTCGCTTGCTGTCGGACAAATCTAGAAAACACAGAAAAAGGGGGAAAAGCGACTCCACAATCTTCTTTGAATTTAACTCCCACAGACATCCACTTGTCTTGCAGATTTGAGGGTAGTTTCTCTACTATGGGATTAGTGCCTCTATCTGTATCAAGATATGAAATTCCTGGCAAGTAGCCATCCTCTTTGGCATATTCTATCTCTAGTAGAAGATCACTTAGTTCTTGTAGTGGCACGTTGTCTCTGTAGCCCACCTTGGGAAAGACTTCAAGTTTTTTCAACAGTGCTCCTTCTATCACCTCTGGGGATCCATACGTTTCTTCTAGTCTTTTCCAGGTCATGTTGAGTCCTGCTGCAGGGTTGAACAGGTTCGCTCTTCTCATCCTCTTAGCATGTTCTGCTGACTCGGTCCCAAGCCATTTTATCTTCAAATTAAGTATATCTGCTGGTGATAAGTTCAGACCTTCAGTGGCATTAAAAAAGGAAGATTTCCATGCCCAATAGTTTTCAGGACAGTCATCAAATTGGAGAAAGCCTGCGCTAATCATTTCTTTGTGAATGAGATGTTTGATGACATCTATTGCACATTGTTGTTCGCGCATGTAATCCATAGGTTGAGGCGATGTGAACACTTGTTTTTTGTTCTCAGGGGTTTCTGGTGCTTCATTCTTGGTTTGTTGGCAGCCGCTGACCTGATGTGGTTAATGGGGCCTGCTCAGGGGGTATGTTGATCTTGGCCTGTATTCCTTTGCTTCAGGTTTAAGAGACTGTTCATTTGCATGTGTAACAGTAAGGTTCTGGATGTACTCACTTGTACGATCTGCAGAGGATAGAGGTTTTTCTAGAACCTCTGAGACTTTATATGATTTTTCACTTCCTGACTGACTTGTTCCCATGTAGGCACCGGCCTCTGCTTCAGCAACTGCAGCAGCAGTCTGTCGCTGCAGGATGAGAAATTTTAACTCTAACTCCGCTTCTTCTTGTGCTACTGCAGCTTTCTGTGTTGCTAACTCCTGCATCATGGCAGCTTTCTTTGCTGTTACCTCCTGCATCATGGCAGCTTCCTTTTCTGCGTACTGTAGCTGGACGCAGACAGCTTCTGCCTTGGCATGAGCTCTAACTGCTGAGGAACTTGCTGAGGACATCTTGCTAGCCCGTAACGATCTGGACACATGCGATTGTGCATCGTCTTGCTGGGCACTGGGAATGTTCTCCCTGCCTTGCTGTGTCGGTAATAGCATGTCATCAGCCTGGTACTTTGTTACTGATCTCCACGATCCGGTCTCAGAACTGCTTCCCCACACTGTAGTAGCTTCCAATGGCACCTCGTCCTCTCTCCACACTGGCGCGGATAACTTGCTGCAGACTTAGGAGTGTCCCCAAATGGCTGTGGATTTCTGCCAACTCAGGCTCTGTCTTTCTCTGGCTGACAATATTGGGTACAGTCGTTCTCTCCTCACTGTCTCTGCACTGTCATGTCAGAACCTTTTTTTTTCTGGGCTCCTAGACTCTCTATCTCTCCTCCTCTGAAAAAAACAACTCATCCTCCACACTCTTTTATATCTCTCTCCTCTCTCTGATGCTGGTACTTCTCAGACAGATCTTCAGCTCTTCTCAGATGCTGGTACATCAGGAAGCTCTCCTCAGATACTGGTACCTCAGACAGCTCTCCTCAGATGCTGGTACCTCAGACAGCTCTCCCAAGATGCTGGTACCTCAGACAGCTCTCCTCAGATGCTGGTACAATAGACAGCTCTCCTCACTCTTTTAAGCAATCTCTTCTCCTCTGTCTCCTGTCAGCCCCTCTCCTCATTTACCTCAGCACTTCCTGAAACTCCCCTCTTTCCCAGTGTGCTTTGTGTTTCTGAGTTTTCTGGAAGGAAACGTCAGCATCTCTCTGTCTCCATCTTGTGGCCAAAAGGAAAAATTGCATTACAAAATGCCTGCTACATAAAAATCTGAAAAGTGTGGCATGCATTTGTATGCATTCGTATCCTCCTCAATAGTCAATACTTTGTAGAACCACTTTTTTCTGAAATTATAGCTGAAAGTCTTTTTGGGTATGTCTCAGCTTTGCACATCTAGAGCGTGAAATTACAGCTGAAAGTCTTTTTGGGTATGTCTCAGCTTTGCATATCTAGAGCGTGAAATTTTTGTGCATTCTTCTTTGCAAAATAGCTCAAGCTCTGTCAGATTGGATGCAGAGCATCTGTGAACAGCAATTTACAAGCCTTGCCACAGATACTCAACTGGATTTAGGGCTAGACTTTGACTGGGCCATTCTAACACATTAATATGTTTTAAACTAAGCCATTCTATTGTAGCTCTAGCTGTATCTCTGTCCCAGTCCCAAGTCTTTTGCAGACCAGTCCCTGCTGAAGTAAAGCATCCCCACAACATGATGCTGCCACCACCATGTTTCACGGTGGGAATGGTGTGTTCAGGGTGATGTGCACTGATAGTTTTCCGCCACACATAGCGTTTTGCTTTTAGGCCAAAAAGTAAAATTTTGGTCTCATCTGACCAGAGCACTTTCGTCTACTTGTTTGCTGTGTCCCCCACATGGCTTCTCACAAATATAACTTTTTATGGCTTTCTTTTAACAATGACTTTCTTTTTGACACTCTGTCACGTACCTAGTAGATAAGCCCGAACTGCAGAAGAAGGCCTCTCTTACTACTCAGACTCTTCAGACTTTTAGCGTGGATGTTACCTTCAGGTCCCCATGAGTTCTCCTCAGGTCCGTATCCCTTCCATTTAATACAAAATTGGATTTGGTTATTTCACTTCCTACAATCCAAAATCACTTCCACTTCAAATTCCTCCTTTCCATCCACTATTACAGGCTCTGGAGGATGCAAATTTCCAGTCTGGAAAAGAGTTGGGAACAGAGGGTTTCAGTAGCATCACATGAAAGACGGGATGAATCCTAAATGAGTGTTGAAGTTCCAGATCATAGGCCACCTCGTAAATTTTCCTCTTTATGGAAAATGGACCCATGAACTTAGGGCCCAGTTTCTTTGAAGGGCATGCCAACCTAAGGTTTGTCGTGGACAACCACACTAGATTACCGGGTTCCAGCTTTAATTCTTCTCTTCTTTTTCTGTCAAAGACTTCTTTGTTATGTTCCTGTGTTTTTGTCATGGTTTCCTGCAGTAATTTGTTATTGGAGCTGAATTTTTTTTTGTTTCAAGGACAGCTGGGGTGGAGTTGGGCAAGAATGATGGGTGGAAGCCATGGTTGTCAAAAAATAGGGTTTGTTTTGTGGTGGAATTGGTGGAGTTGTTGTAGGCGAACTCGGCCAATTGGAGCAGGGAGATCCAGTCATCTTGGGAAAATGAGGAGAAACAACACAAGTATTGCTCCAGAGTCTGATTGGTCCTCTCCATCTGCTCACTTGTCTGTGGGTGGTAGGTGGAGGAGAATAATAGTTAAATTCCAAGAGTCTTGCATAATGCCTTCCAGAATCTGGAAGTAAATTGTAGTCCCCAATCCGAGACAATGTTAGCCGGCATTCCATGAAGTTTAATGTTTTCTCTGACTCTGCGCTGTTTCGGGAGCTAAGGACGTTCCTTTCATTGGGATGAAGTGTGCCATTTTAGACAATCGGTCCACCACCACAAAGATTGTGGTATGACCCTCTGCCATGGGCAATTCACCACACAGTCTATGAATAACATCTTCCACGGTCTGTACGGAACAGGCAATGGGTTTAGCAACCCCCAGGCCTTGATTGGGTTTAGCAACCCCCAGGCCACCAAAATGTGCGTTGCACAAGATCAGCAGTTTTAGTTATACCAAAATGTCCAGCCAGTACATGGTCATAAATAAAAAAAGTGCACAGTGATTGCCTATTGACACCACATAGCGGCAAAAGAAAACTTTTCAAAGGAATGATATTAACTACATAGAACTAAATCTAGCTACTATGTTGAATAAGATAAATAAAACAAAATATCTTATTATATTAATTGCGTCAGCGGCTACTATAAAAAAATATCCAAGTAAAACTGATGGCATTTAAAAAGTCCAACACATCTTACAGTACCTGTCGCTGAGAATGTGTTTCCAACACGACGGCATTGCGCTGATTCTCGACGACATGTTGCCGACATCTCGCACTCGCTGGAATAGGAAAAGCACATTCCAGCAAACGCGTCATAGAAGCGATGGGGATCTGACTTGGATTCCCGGAGCATGATGGGACTGTGACATCATAAGAGGCCTATATAAATCGGTGCGAGCCGCGCACCCGGCATTACAGCAGGAGGAAGCATTGCGTCAACATAAGAAGAAAAGAAGAAGGCAGAAGACGACAAAGAAGAGCGGGCTGCGCCGACGCTAGTAAGAGAGCTAAAAAGAAGATAGTTGCGGCCAACCCCAGAAGAAGGCACCAGAGAGCGAGTGGGAGAAGAACCGGGGAGCGCCGAGACGACAGCGGAGAGTGGAGAAGATGGAAGAAGACCCCCTGGAGAGTGGAGAAGACCCCCCGGAGAGCGGAGAAGACCCCCGGAGCTGACTAATAAATTATTTTAAAGCCCTGTGTTGTGTGTTTATTTTATTGACACTTTGCCTCCAGGTGAATGAGTAGGGGTAAGATGTATTCATTCACCGAGGGTGGGGGGCCGGTATCTGGGGGCCCCCTTATTAAAGGGGGATCCCAGGTTCCGATAAGCCCCCCGCCCGCAGACCCCAACAACCAACGGCCAGGGTTGTCGGGAAAAGGCCCTGTCCTTATCAACATGGGGACAGGGTAATTTGGGGTGGGGGGCCGCAGGGCGCCCCCCTGCCCCAGAGCACCCACCCCCCCCATGTTGAGGGCATGCGGCCTGGTACGGCTCAGGAGGTGGGGGGCGCTCGTCCCTACTCCTTTCCTGACTGGCCAGGCGGCGTGCTTGGATACGGGTCTGGTATGGATTGTGGGAGAACCCCCACCCTGTTTTTTCGCTGTAGGGGGTTCTCCTTACAATCCATACTAGACCTAAGGGCCTGATATGCCCCTGGGGGGAATCCATGCCGTTTTTTATTTAAAATTTGGCGTGAAGTTCCCCCTCATGATTCATACCAAACGCCGCGGCTAGAATTGGTGGGAATCCAAGTCGGATCCCCGTCGCTTCTATGACGGCTTTTCCCCATCACGGTGAGCCGGCTCGGCTCAGGCTCCCGCGATGGGGCTCGTAGGTGGTCAATCTCGCCGAGAAAGGGAGCGAGATTGACACAATATCGCGGTCACCTACTGTATGTCCTTAAATTGCCATAGCAGCGCTCATGTCAGTCCACCCACATGTGACAAGATTTTATATGATTCCAGAAAAATAGGTAAAAATTACTTCTTTAAGTAGGTGAAACTCTCGTTGAGGTGATCGTAGTTGTTATCACTCGTGCACCACATACCCAGAATGCCACCGGACAACTGGAAATTACGTGTGCATGCCACGGCCAGCTGTGAACTACAAGGAAGAAACAGCGTGACTTTTCATATGACACAGGCGGCATCCTACACAGCGGACTGGTGACTACCCTTTGCCCTTTCATATATATATTGCTCTATTGTTTTTACAAGCTAGTATGTATATAGTCTGTATTGGGGCATTTGGCTACAATACAATTTTGAAAAGCAGGGTTATGCTATGTGGCATTTTTACTTTCCTATGTGATCCTGCTGCATTGGAGCCATCTATACCTCCACCAAGTCAACAGAATTAGTGGATGACTTGCCTTCAAAGTGACAGCAAAGGATTACCTTAAGGCATATGAAATATTAACATCTGGGGAGTGTACTGTATACCCTAAGGAGAGTGTTACTCACATGGTGGCGTTCTGGGTATGTGGTGCACGAGTGATAACAACTAAGATCACCGTAATGAGAGCTTCACCCACTTAAAGAAGTTTTCATCTTTTTTATTATATGTGGAAACATAAAAGCGTGTCACATGTGGATGGACTGACATGAGTGCTGCTATGTCATTTTAAGGACATAAGATGTGTTGGACTTTTTAAATACTATCAGTAGTACCTGGTCATGGCAGAGTTCCAGTATAGTGACCCGTAGATTCTAAGGTATGAAGATCTTGTTTCTGTATCAGAACAGGCCATCTCTTGATTATAACTCTGTTCCAGTGGTGGGTGCTAACCCCACAGAAGCTTGTTTGATTCGTGAGAACAAGTCTTCTTGTACTAAAAGAACATTTCCAAGAGACAGGATGGTGTCCAGGGAAGACACATCCTTGGATTTATGGAACATCCGAGACAAAGCAACAGGCTTCGTATTTTTCGAGCCAGGTCGGTAGGTGACATGGAAAGAGAACCTGGTGAGAAATATTGCCCACCTGGCTTAATGTGGCCTTAATATCTTTGCAGATCTTAGGTACTCCAGGTTCTTATGATCTGTATAGATCAGGATTGGGTGGGCTGCTCCTTCTAACAGGTATCACCATTCCTCCAGTGTGGATTTTATCGCGAACAGTTCTTGGTCTTCCACGTCATAGTTCCTCTCTGCTGCTGTTAACTTACAGGAGAAGAAAGCAACTGGGTGTAACAGGACTTTGGTCCCCTGTCATTGGGAAAGTACTGCTCCAACAGCGATTTCGGAGGTGTCAACCTCCAGGACAAATGGTAGAGTAGAGTCAGGCTTCAAGGCAGAGGTGATAAGTCTCTTAAGGGATTCAAAAGCAGTCTGAGCCTCTGGAGACCAATGGAAATGGATTCCCTGTTTGGTTAGCTGAGTAATAGGAGTGATGATGGCTGAAAACCATTTAATTAATTTTCAAAGTTAGCAAATCCTACAAAACGTTGGATTCTTTTCTTGTATGCGGGAACTGGCCAATCTCGGATTTGAGCAATTTTTTGAGAGTCCATCTTGATTCCTTCAATTGAGATGATTAGTCCCAGAAATGGGATACTTTTTTGCTTCGAACTTGCACTTTTCAGGCTTAGCGTACGGACTGGCACACATCTGACATGCTGGCGGTAAGAGTCTAGGGAAGATGAAAAGATTAGGATATCATCTAGGTAGACAATGACGAACAGATCCAAATAACCTTGAAAGATATTATTGAAGAAGTACTGGAATGTAGCAGGGGCATTGCACAACCGAAAGGGCATCACAAGATATTCGAAGTGCCCGAATTGGGTACGAAAAGCTATCTTCCACTCGTCTCCTTCTCTGATGCGGACCAAGTTGTAGGCCCCTCGGAGATCAAGTTTGGTCAAAATGGTAGCAGCTCCCAGTCTCTGAAATAGTTTGGGCACCAAGGGGAGAGGGTAGCGGTTCCTAACTGTGATTTTGTCAAGCTTGTCGTCAATGTAAGGCCGTAGGGTGTGATCTTTCTTTTGCACAAAAAAGATACCTGCTCCTGCCAGGGATGTGGATGGGCGAATTAAACTTTCTTATAGATTCTCATCAATGTACTTCTTTAATGTTTCCAGCTCCAACTCTGTTAAAGGGAATAGTCTTCCAAAAGGGATTTTGGCTGCCAGAAGGAGCTCAATGGTACAGTCATATGCCTTGGGGGGGGGGGGGGGCGGAAGGGTCTAGGCTCCCTTTTACTGAAAATGTCATGATAGGCCTCTGGTACAGATTGGCACAGATTGGGACAGATTGGCATATGTCTGTGTCGGTTTCCATGCACAACAGGATAGGTGGCTTACAGGTATCTTTAACCACTTAAGGCCCGGACCATTTTGCAGCTAAATGCCCAGGCCAGGTTTTGCGATTCGGCACTGCGTTGCTTTAACAGACAATTGCGCGGTCGTGCGACGTGGCTCCCAAACAAAATTGGCGTCCTTTTTTTCCCCACAGCTTTCTTTTGGTGGTATTTGATCACCTCTGCGGTTTTTATTTTTTGCACTAAAAACAAAAATAGAGCGACAATTTTGAAAAAAATGCAATATTTTTTACTTTTTGCTATAATAAATATCCCCCAAAAACATATATAACATTTTTTTTTTCCTCAGTTTAGGCCGATACGTATTCTTCTACCTATTTTTGGTAAAAAAATCGCAATAAGCGTTTATCGATTGGTTTGCGCAAAATTTATAGCATTTACAAAATAGGGGATAGTTTTATTGCATTTATATTTTTTTTCTACTATTGGCAACAATCAGCGATTTTTTTCGTGACTGCGACATTATGGCAGACACTTCGGACAATTTTGACACATTTTTGGGACCATTGTCATTTTCACAGCAAAAAATGCATTTAAATTGCATTGTTTATTGTGAAAATGACAGTTGCAGTTTGGGAGTTAACCACAGGGGGCGCTGTAGGAGTTAGGGTTCACCTAGTGTGTGTTTACAACTGTAGGGGGGTGTGGCTGTAGGACTGACGTCATTGATCGAGTCTCCCTTATAAAAAGGATCACTCGATCGATACGCCGCCACAGTGAAGTGTTTACATACGGCTCTCTCCGTTCTTCAGCTCCGGGGAGCGATCGCGACGGAGCGGCTATAAACGAATAGCCGCGCCGTCGTCCCGGATCGCTTCCTGAGGGAATCCGCCCGCCGCATGCAGGGGGGGTCCCGATCGGACCCCCCACCCGCTAGAAGGCAGGGACGTATATATACGCCCATCTGCCTGTCCGTGCCATTTTGCGGACGTATATAGTCGTGCGGCGGGCGTTAAGGGGTTAAGGAGACAGAACTGCTGACAGTAAGGAAAAGGGAACGTGATCTCTCCTGTGGCCCAATTGATATGTGGATTGTGGGCCTGGCTTGTAAGCCATAATCATCACAATTATGACAAATCACGGGTTGAACTATCTTGCTTTGCATGTAATGAGTCTATCTCATACAGTAGTTTCACCTTTTAAGTTGCATTAGTGAAATAAATGAACTTTTGCACAATATCTCTGCCAGCCTGCCTTTTGCTCCACAACATTGGCTTCAAGTGTGTTTGATCCATCTTATTGACTGTTTTGCATTAACAGCCCTTTACTATAGGATATTTTATCCTCCTGTGCTGTTTTTATATTGATTGATGTCATTTACATATATGAGCCCTTGTGCATAGCTATTTTCATTAAACTCTTTATACCCCTTCAGGGACCTGGTCAGTCCTACTGGCTGATCTATTCTACTGCAGTGTAACTAACTGGATCCATTTCCAGCTGGTCACCCTGCTAGAGTATCATTGCGTACATGCATTTTGTGATGTAGCCTGAGTTTTAAAATAGACAATGTTGTCTTATTAATTTTAATTTACTGGGTGTTGGTGAAGGGTTTTGAGTGTCTGTAATTTATGTCTTTGCATTTTTTCTACCAGTGGCTTCTTTATCTGGGGGGGTTTCTCTTCTTTTTCTCCCCCGGGGGGTTTTCTTTTTTTTTTGGTTTAAATAGCTCACCTGGTGTAAGTGGCCGCTCGCCCTCTTTAGTCCGGATCTTCTGTTACTGGCAGGATCTTCCTGACACACTCTTCTACAAAGGCCACATTTGTGGAGTGCACAACTAATAGTTGTCCTGTGGACAGATTCTCCCACCTGAGCTGTGGAACTCTGCGGCTCCTTCAGAGTTACCATTGGCCTCTTGACTGCTTCTCTGTGTAATGCTCTTCTTGCCCCGCCTGTCTGTTTGGGTGGCCATGTTTTTGGTAGATTTGCAGTTGTGCCATACTCTTTCCATTTTTCGTATGATGGATTAAACAGTGCTCCGTGATATGTTCAAATCTTGGGATTTTTTTTTATAACCTAACCCTGCTTTAAACTTCTCCACAACTTTATTCCTGACCTGTCTGGTGTGTTCCTTCATGATGCTGTTTGTTCACTAATGTTCTTTAAAAAAACTTCTGAGGGCTTCACAGAACAGCTGTATTTATACTGAGATTACATTACACACAGGTGGACTCTATTTACTAATTAGGTGACATCTAAAGGCAATTGGTTCCACAAGATTTTAGTTAGGGGTATCAGACTTGAATACAAATGCACAACACATAATTTTTTAGATATTTATTTGTAAAACATTTTAAAAAACATTTGTAATTTTTTTCCACTTCACAATTATGTGCCATTTTGTGTTGATCTATCACATAAAATCCCAATCAAATTCATAAAAAATTTGGTCTGTAACATGACAAAATGTGGAACATTTCAAGGGGTATGAATACTTTTTCAAGGCACTGTAAAATAATCCAGTGCATATTGTATCTCATCCTATTTTTCACCATGTTCATGACTGACTGCACTTAGATTTTCAGGAAAGAAGTCTAATGTCGTATACACACGCTCTGAATTTTCAGCAACAAATGTATGATGGGAGCTTTTTGTCGGAAATTCTGACCGTGTGTCGACAACAAAATCCGTTCTCATAAATTTTAATCGTGTGTAGACAATTCTGATGCACAAAATTCCATGCATGCTCTGAATCAAGTATGAGACAGAAGCGCTCGGTCTTGTAAAACTAGCGATCGTAATGGAGATAGCACATTTGTCATGCTGTAACAGTGGAAAAGCACGAAGCTGAAAAACTTGAATCGTCTCTCACCAAACTTCTACTAACATGAGATTAGCAGAAGGAGCCCAAAGGGTGGCACAATTGGTATGGAACTTCCATTTTATTGTGCCGTGGTACGTGCTGTACGTGACTGCGTTCTTGACGTTTGCAATTCCTGGCAACATTTTTGCAACCAAATTTGAGCCAACATCCGTCGGAAAATTATCCACTGTTTGGTTGTCGGAATGTCCGATCGTGTGTACTGTACGTGGCATAAGTGTGCAGAAAGTAGAACAATAATCTTGAGTGACGTGTTACTCGTTACTCTTAAGAAGTTTGGCAACCAGCAGAATGTAAGTTATTGCTCTGTAGTTGCCTAGAAAATCGTCATTGATCATTGATATCTTTAAATGCTTTCCAGGTGATTTTCTCTGGCCCCACTAACAGATTTTTGAAGTACTTGTCATTGATGGAGTATTTCATCTGTGGACCAACACAATTCTAATGTAATGTGAATCTCTTGCATGGATTTCCAATTAGCATATGTAACAACAGGACGTTATATATCTGAACTGCATTCCAAGCAGAAGAGCCACTACTTTTGGAACTTCACAGATATTCTAGTTGTACTTGGTGTACTGGATGTGCTTCAATAAAAGTTCCACATTTTTGCATGTTTTTTTGTGCAGCTGCTTAGCCAACAGGTATTGCAAACTACAAAAAGAGAAGATATCTGTAAAACATGTATTGTACACGACGGGTTAATTCACAGCTTATTTTTGTGATTAGCAGGCAAAAATCTGTAATATACACCAAAATGTGTTCAGGAAGCAAAATCACTGTTGTCCAATGATATACCAGTAATTTTGAATACAATATACAAGTAAAGCATTTGAGCAAAGTTCAATAAATAAATAAATAAAAATAAAACAGAAATAAAAGGAAACACATGGGACACATTATAACTTAGAGAATGTGAAACCTGATAATAACAAAATTGCAACAATCTGAAATATGCCTGCACCACAGGACAAAAAAATGTCTAATGCACTTATTAGAAATAATAATGTACTTAGTGCAATTCCTCCTTAGACACCTATGGCTACTCAAAGAGATTACTGCTTCCAATTACATTCTGTTGCAGAAGAACCCATAGCAGGAAAAAACCCAGAATAAAAAAAAAATCTTGACTGAAGCACCCATTAATTTTCATGACCTATCCAAACTGAAAACACAAGCAGTCACATCTAATGATGTGCTTAAGATTGTCTTTTGCAATAGAGTAAAATGTTGTTTGTATAGGCATAAAGAGAGTTATTATGTGCAAAATAAAATTGCACCTTTTGCTGAATGTA
Organism: Rana temporaria; assembly: GCF_905171775.1. Classification (NCBI taxonomy): domain Eukaryota; kingdom Metazoa; phylum Chordata; class Amphibia; order Anura; family Ranidae; genus Rana; species Rana temporaria. The sequence goes on from NC_053491.1 coordinate 343,670,031, forward strand.
AAAAAAAAAAAAAAAATCTTAGGACTGCAGTGTTTCAGACTAATGAGCTTCAACAGCACAGGGCTGGGGGATTCTGGTCAGCACATGAAGTGCCACACAAGCGACTTTACAGCAGGCTTTACAAAAGCCTTTCTCAACCTATTACCATAGAGGATGTTTTGAAATATAGTTCAATATAGGCCCTTTGCTAAAAATGATTATATCTATAGTTTATGATATTTTTGCATGATAAGAAGGTTGCAGATATAATACTAAATTCAAAAATAAATAATTTGACTCTCAGAGCTGATATTTTTAAACCTCCATTTATATGGGTAATACCCATATACAGTATATGACAAAATTATTTTTAGTACAAATCATGAAATAAACAAAAAATGACAATGTCCAGAAAAGGAACATAGCCTTTTTATTAGTGATATGTGGAGAAATGTGCCCTTATATTATTTATTACCAGAGCAGAACTCCTTTACTTTGGTCATCAATGGAGAGGGGCACCTTATCTTTGTGGCCAGCAAGAGAAGTGTCACTATACACTGGTGGTCAGTGGAGTAAATGCCCTGCTACAATGTTGTTTAATAGAAAGAGTTGGTTATCACTAGTGTTGCTCACGAATATTCGCATTGCGAATATTCGACTCGAATATAGCATATTCGAGAAATCGCGCTATATTTCGAAATTCGCGGTGAATATTCGCAATTCCGAATATTCGATTTTTTACAATTTTTTTTTTTAATCAGATCACATCCTAGATATCTCCATCGACGTCTAAAAGCATTGCTGGTATCATTAGAGACCCTGGGCCGAGTAGCTGAAGCGTTCATTGAATTTTCCAGAAAGATCGCAATGCGATTATTCGGCAAACGCAATATCGCGCGATTATTTTCCTCGCCCCGATCTTCCGCATCAGAGCGATTTTTACAGTTTCATTTTTAAAACAGATCACATCCTAGTGATCTCCATAGACGTCTGAAAGCATTGCTGGTATGATTAGAGCCATTGGGCCGAGTAGCTGAAGCGATCATTTTATATTGCCGAATATTCGCAATGCGAATATTCGGCAATAGGAATATTGCGCGATTATTTGCTCCACCCTTTTGCATCAGAGCCAATCAGAGTTCTCCTTCCACACTCGTCACAGGTTAGCAACCAATAGGAACCTGCCTGCATGGACATTATATAAGCTCACTCCCAGCACCATTTCATTGCAGATTCAGAAGCTTGCTATAGAGTGTGGAGGCTGTTTCTGTGTTCCTGGTTTCCTGGTTTCCTGTGTCTTTGTTCTTGATTGATTTAGATCATCACCAGCATTGCTATTTAGTGATTCCAGTGGATCTTTTCCAGTATATCAACTGCTTTTTTCAAAGCAATAGACCCAAGAGCTTTTTTCAAAGCTACGTTTTGTGCTGTTTTGTGCTGTTTTTTTCATTTGTGTTACTGTTTGATCCTGCAATCCTCCCTGTTCAGTTATATTTGCAAGAGATTTCAGAACACATTTTGCTGAGCTTTATAAAAGAGCTTTTCTAAAAGCTAAGTTTTGTTCATCTTGTGTTACTGTTAGATCTTGCAGGTTCGCTGTTCAGTGATATTTGATAGGCATCTCAGTTCAAATTTTGTTTAGTTTTCCCTAAAGAGCTTTTATAAAAGCTAAGTTTTGTGTTCAGTTTAGTTAAATTTTGTGTAGTAAGTGTACACACTGTTAGTGTACATTTATTTCATCTAGCTTAGCTTAGTGTGTGTTTAGTGTCTGTGTTTTGTGTTTAAAAAAAAAAAAAAAAAAAAAAGTTAGTGTTTGTTTAGTGCTTTTTTTTTTTTCTTTAATTTTGTAGTCCTTGTCTGGTGTACTACTTTTCTTATAGTTTAGTAGCTGTCTGTGTACGTCTTTGTCTGCGTGCCTGTCTTGTAAAAAATACACAAAAACACATTTTGTTCACATTTTCCCCCCCCAATAAAGTTTAACCCCCCCACACACATATCAGCAATTATGAGCGGCATCCGTGGCCGTGGCAGTAGGGGTAGGGGAGTTACTCCCAGTGCTGGATCGCTGCCAGCACGGGGTACCTCTCGTGCCCCTACTAGTGGTAGAGGATCGGGTGCAAGGGGAGTACGCCTGATCCGGGAGTTCTTCCCATCGGGCAGCCGCCCGATATTGCCATCTCAGGCTCAAGTAGTGGTGGACTACATGGGGCACAGCAGTGCCACTGAGTCGTCGGTCCCGACTCACAGTAGTACCACCATTACACCGTTGCCTGTACTACCCCCCCCCAGCCCCCAAGAGTCCAGCATCTTACTGTTCGACAGCGACAGTGAGAGGGATCTCTTGGGGGAGGCCATGCATCAGGCAGACCTCCAGCTCTGTCCTGATGGTCAGGACCTTTTTGAAGGGATGGATGAGGAGGATGGGATACCTGCTGGCAGTATCCCAGAGACATCCCTTCAAACTGGTGCTGCTGTTTTGGTGCAGGAAACAGCAGCACCTAGTCAGACCCAGGCGTGGGTGAGGGGACAGCGGAGCCAGGCTAGAGGCTCCATGTCACGTGGTTCCCTCAGACCAACACATCTCAGCCCTTGGTCTGACATCTCTGGGGGCGAAGAGGGTGACCCATCATGGTTGCCATCTGACGCGTCGGCTCACTACGTCAGTGACGACGGGGAAGGTAGGCACCCTGGTGAAACGGTGCGCCAGGTCACCACCAGGGAGACCATCGTCAGGGTCTCCACTGGTGATGGCAGCAGGAGGTGTCAGGAGGAGGAGCAGCAGCAGCAGCAGCAGGCAGCTCCACCTGTGCGCACCGAATCCCAGCAGGTGCAAGTAAGCGTCACCCCATCTGACAGGAGGGCGGTGCTGAAGTCACCTGTCTGGAATTTCTTTACCCTGGTGGCAGACAACCCTACCGTGGCCATCTGCCGGATTTGTAAAGTGAGGGTGAAGAGAGGGAAGTGTTTGGCTCGGGTGGGTACCACAGCCCTGAACCAGCACCTGAGGATAAACCACTGGGCGTTGTATGACGAGATGAAGCGTGGTGGTGGTAGCAGCGCCACCACCACAAGTGAGCAGGGTACAGCAGCCCCTGCCACATCTTCATCTGTTTCCAGCAGGTCATGCCCCCCCGCTCCCTCTAGTAGAGGTACTGGTACCGGCAGCCAGACCTCTACTTCCACAGCACCCTCCACGTCTGTGTCCCGCACTGCCGTCCGGCGCCAGGCGTCGATTTCAGACGCCTTTGACCGCACCACTCCCTTCCCCCCTGGAGACCGACGTGTGCGTTCCCTCAATGGGCTCCTGGCAAGGGTTATTGCCCAACATCTGCTGCCCTTCAACATAGTTGACAGCAACCCCTTCAGGCAGATGTTGGAGCAGGCCCAACCCCAATGGCGTGTCCCCAGCCGCCATTTCTTTGCCAGGACTGGTGTCCCTGCCCTACACCAGCACATTGTGCAGAATGTAACCCTGTCGCTGGATCACGCTGTCAGCGACAGGGTTCATCTGACAATGGATGGCTGGACCAGCAGGCATGGGCAGGGACGCTACATCAGCTTCACGGCCCATTGGGTTTCCCTCCGAGGCGTCGGTGAGGGATCGTCGGCAACCGATCTTGTGGTGCCGCCCCGGGGTGTCCAGGGGAGAACTGCTGGTCTCCCTCAAGCCACTGTCTCCGCAGCTGCTGAGCCTCCCAGCAAGCGCCCCCGTAGCTACTCAAGTGTGGGGCACGTGCGCTGTCAGGCCGTGCTCCAGCTTGTTAGTTTAGGGGACCGGAGACACACTGCAGAAGAAGTGCTGAAAGCACTTCAAGCTCAGGTCCAGAAGTGGCTGACACCCCGAAGGCTCCAGCCAGGTATGGTTGTCTGCGATAACGGCAGCAACCTACTCGCCGCCCTCCATGCTGGCAGTCTGACGCACATGCCCTGTCTGGCACATGTCCTCAACCTGGTGGTGCAGAAGTTCCTGCGCACTTATCCAGGGTTGAGTGACATTGTGGCAAAGGCGCGTAGGATTGCCAGCCACTTCAGGCGCTCCCCAACCGCTACCGCGTCCCTGTCCAAATTGCAGCGGAAGTACAATCTGCCCCTTCACAGGCTGATTGTGGACAGTGTGACGCGGTGGAACTCCACCCTCCACATGCTGAAGAGGTTGTGGGAGCAGCAAAGGGCGGTGAGGGAGTACCTGATGGAACTAGGCACTGAGAGGGCTTCACCACAACTCCCTTTCATCGCCTGTGCGCAGTGGGGGCAGATAAACCAGGTCTGCCAAGTGTTGTCCTCCTTCGAGCAGGCGACCAAGATGGTCAGCAGTGAGCAAATTGGCCTCAATAGCGTGCTGCCAATACTGTTCATGCTGGAGAGGACACTAGATCGCCTGCTCGAGGCTGGGGAGAGTGCCTTGGTGGAGCAGGAGGAGTCAGCAATGCTCCACCGAGACCAGGGCCAGGACCAGGAGGAGGAGGAGGAGGAGGAGGATGATGATGAAGAGGAGGAGGAGGTGGTTGCTGGTGTCGTCCCGGAGTCAGGGCCTGGTCAGGAGGGAGAGCCGGTGTTGGGGGCACCGATAGTCCGGGGGTTGGGCATGTCTGAGTTTGACCAGCAGCGCCTCAGGGATGAAGAGTCGCACCTCATTCACCTGGCCAGCATTGAGGAGTCACAGCGGGCTGTGCTCTTCCCCATGGCTGCCCACATGCTGAGATGCCTCAGGAGGGACCCCCGGGTTAAGACCATCAAGACGAGGGATGATTTCTGGATGGCCACCCTTTTGGATCCCAGGTGCAAGGGGAAACTGGAGCAGTTCATCCCAGCCAGCCGGAGGCAGCACCGGATGGAGGAACTGCAGGCAGCCATTGTCAGACGGTTGGAGCAGGCAACTCCCCGGCCTCCAGTTGTCCCCCCTCATCTCACCCAGCAGGTGGCTGCACCCAGCTGCAGCCGAGCAGGGGACCTAATGGAAGAGATGAGGATGTTCTTCCAAACCGAGCGACCCAGTACCACCACCAGCAGCAGCAGCAGCAGTCACCACCAGCGGCTGGCCCACATGGTGGCAGACTACATGGCGTCCGTCGGTGCTTCTGACAGTATGAGCACCGACGACCCCATGGAGTACTGGGTTGCCAGATTGGACACCTGCCGCGAGCTCGCTCAGTATGCGCTGGAGTTATTGTCTTGCCCCCCCTCCAGCGTACTATCTGAGCGGACATTCAGCGCGGCAGGTGGGGTGGTCACGGACAAGAGGACCCGTCTGGCCACAGACTCCGTGGACAGACTCACATTCATAAAGATGAATGAGTCCTGGATCGGCGGTGACTTTCTGGCACCCGTCGTCGGTTCAGGGCGCTGAAGGGTCCCTTGCCATGCATTCCCTGATGAAGCCCCGGACCTGATGTATTTACAGTGCTGAATATAACTATTTCAACATCAGAGAAAATCAATGTTAATATTTGGTACAGTAGGCTTTCTTTGCAATTACAGCGGTCAAACATTTCTTGTAGTTTTACACCAACTTTGCACACACTGGAGGAGGGATTTTGGCCCACTCCTCCACACAGATCTTCTCTACATCAGTCATGTTTCTGGGCTATCGCTGAGAAACACGGAGTTTGAGCTCCCTCCAAATATTCTCTATTGGGTTTAGGTCTGGAGACTGGCTAGGCCACGCCAGAACCTTGATATGCTCCTTACAGAGCCAATCCTTGGTTATCCTGGCTGTGTGCTTTGGGTCATTCTCATGTTGGAAGACCCAGCCTCGACCCATCTTCAAAGCTCTAACTCAGGGAAGGAGGTTGTTGCCCAAAATCTTGCAATACATGGCCCCGGTCATCCTCTCCTTAATACAGTACAGTCACCCTGTCCCATGTGCAGAAAAACACCACCAAAGCATGATGCTACCACCCCCATGCTTCACATTAGGGATGGCGTTCTTGGCATGGTACTCATCATTATTCTTCCTCCGAACACGGTTAGTGAAATTATGATCAAAAAATTATATTATAGTCTCATCTGACCACATGATTTTCTCCCATGACTCCTTTGGATCAGTCAAGACAATTATGTCAGCAGTTATTTCACACCCTATATACTCTTATTAAGACTGCTGTACATCATGGCAACTCCTGCCCATGTGATATGACTCTGTATCAACTACTACTGTTAATACTACTACTGCTGCTTCAGCTGCTGCTGCCGCCCAGTCAATACACCTATGTCAGCAGTTGTTTAACACTCTATATACTCTTATTCCTACTGCTGTTCATCATGGCACCTCCTGCCCATGTGATATGACTCTGTATCAACTACTACTGTTAATACTACTACTGCTGCTTCTGCTGCTGCTGCCGCCCAGTCAATACACCTATGTCAGCAGTTATTTCACACTCTATATACTCTTATTAAGACTGCTGTACATCATGGCAACTCCTGCCCATGTGATATGACTCTGTATCAACTACTACTGTTAATACTACTACTGCTGCTTCTGCTGCTGCTGCCGCCCAGTCAATACACCTATGTCAGCAGTTATTTCACACTCTATATACTCTTATTAAGACTGCTGTACATCATGGCAACTCCTGCCCATGTGATATGACTCTGTATCAACTACTACTGTTAATACTACTACTGCTGCTTCTGCTGCTGCTGCCGCCCAGTCAATACACCTATGTCAGCAGTTATTTCACACTCTATATACTCTTATTAAGACTGCTGTACATCATGGCAACTCCTGCCCATGTGATATGACTCTGTATCAACTACTACTGTTAATACTACTACTGCTGCTTCTGCTGTTGCTGCTGCCGCCCAGTCAATACACCTATGTCAGCAGTTGTTTCACACTCTATATACTCTTATTCCTACTGCTGTTCATCATGGCAACTCCTGCCCAAGTGATATGACTCTGTATCAACTACTACTGCTAATACTACTACTGCTGCTGCTGCTGCTGCTGCTGCTCAGTCAAGACAACTATGTCAAAAGTAATTTCCCACTCTATATACTCCTATTACCACTGCTGTTCATCATGGCACCTCCTGCCCAAGTGATATGACTCTGTATCTACTACTACTACTACTACTGCTGCTGCTGCTCAGTCAAGACACCTATGTAAAAAGTTAATTCCCACTCTATATATACTCCTATTACCACTGCTGTTCACTGATACCACTGATAGTTAATTTATCCCTTAACTACCCCCATTTGTGAGGGTCGGGGTTTTCCTTTAAAGTCCCATGCAAATCAATGGAAAATGTATGTTCCCACATAACTTCTGTACGCCTGGAGATATTTCAATAATACCCGCTATACATATTACTTATATGCCAAATAAAAATATATAACAGTTAAATTAACCCTTACCAACACCCTTATATAAAAGATGGGTATATTTATATTACTATGATTTTCCTCCCCAAAAGGTTAAGATAGGAAGACCGGGCAACGCCGGGTATTCAGCTAGTAATAGTATAAAATGTTTTCGGTTATTATTAAGCTAGATGTGTTGATGTTGATGTTGATGTTGATGTGTTAGATGTGAAGTTAGATGTGTTTAAAAAACTAACAATTTCAATAAGAAATGAAACCTTTGCAAAATATAACATTTTTTATTAAAAAAAAAAAAAAAAAAAATTAGGACATTAACTTCTGAAGCTCTGTCACCTCATCCATGTTTTTCGCCAGTTGTTGCACCAGTTGTTGATTTTGGCGCATCAAAAACAGTATCTGCTGCTCATTTGCCATTACTCTCTTCGTCAGGTTTTTCATGGCAGCTTGTTTCACCTCTAGCTTTTTTAGAACTGTTAGGATATAAGAAAAAAACATTTGGATTTCAAAGACCGTTACGAAAGATTATTTTCAGCCATAAAAATAATAAAGTCTGACTTAAGAGACTCTATGAAAGAGGATCTGGCAGAGGCAATTCTCTTCCTTAGAACTCTACATTGCATTTATTTGCATTTGCTAAGCCTAGAACTACATTTCAAGATTAATATAAACCATTTCTAGGTTTTTCATATTTTTTTTTTGGGTTCATTATAGATAAGCTTTGTTTTGGTTCTAAAACAGCCAAATAATGTGGTCTGTATTTTTGAACTGTTAAAGATCATGTTCCTGATGTTTAAGCCTGCTGCTACTATCCAGTCACTTGATTGTTTTCATTGTGTTTGTCTTTTGCTTAAACTGTGCAATACAGTAGACTGTTGGCTTCCCAGCCAGTAGTCCTGTGGTAGTTTGCGTTTCTTTCCCTCAAGGAATCTATAAAATACATTCGCATATTAATACAGAGGAGTCGGAGTCGGGGAGTCGGGGAGTCGGGGAGTCGGAGTCTGAAGTACATAAAACTGAGGAGTCGGAGTCGAAAAATTTATCTACCGACTCCACAGCCCTGCTTTAAATGCTGTCCATTTTTAGAGCTACATTTTATTGTTGAAATTTTATTAATATATGTGCACATATTTACCCTCCTGATTGACGGTATAATTAACCGTCTCATCCTGCTCCTCTTCCTCGTCACCCACTACTCCACCAGAAGTTTCGGGGGGGGGGTGCAGCTCCTCCTCTTGCTCCTCCACAGGAACTGGGGGTGGTGATGTGGATGGCCCTGGCTGCTCCTCCTCATCCCTCTCCTCCTCTTCCACATCCTCCTCCTGCTCCTCCTCTGCGGCCTGTCGCCTTGTGCGCTTGGGGCGCACAGTTGGTAGCGGAGCTCCTATAATAACACAATGTTCATATATTATAAAAATGTTTTCTAATGACGTATGCAAATTCTGTGTACTCTACTGTATTGTATATGAATACAAATTAATTTATATAGACAGTTAACCAATGGGACAATGTTATATTAAAGGGTCTTGTGGGCACTACAGGGGACTGAGCGTGAGCTGGGCTGCCACCATGGTAAAATGAGCTGTTTTTGTCTCCTTTGTTTTGTTCAGACGATCTCATGTTAAAAAAAAGTACTTGATGGAGTACACAGGATTACTATAACAACCCCACGCCTAACACAGGAATTTAGTGGGAATCTATATATATAAAACTCAACGTGTGTGTGCATGTATGTATGTATGTTCCACCATCACGTCCAAACGGCTAAAGATATTTACATGAAACTTGGCACACAGGTTACTTATATGTCAGCCACAAATATAGGATTGGTGGTTTAACCCATACCCACCCCCATTTGCCTTGGTCAGGGTTTTTCTTTAAAGTCCCATTCAACTCTATGGGAAATACATGTTATTTCATAACAGCTGTAGATATTTCGATAACACTTGGTCACATGTTATCTATACATCCACTTAAAGTATAGGATCGTTAATTTATCCCTTAACTAACCCCATTGGTGAGGGTCGGGCTTTTTGTTTAAAGTCCCATGCAAAGCAATGGGAAAAGTATGTTCCCACATAACTTCTGTGTTCCTGTCTGCTGTCCCATGTTTTTTTCCAACAGTACTATGAATACCTTGGCTGGTGGTGATATATGTTACAACAACATGGCGTCTTGGTTAACAACATCTGACCTTACATTAATTACATATGACCTTACATAACTGTCCCCAAGGGACCCGGGCTGGCTCAACGCGATTGCCACTGCGCTGACAAGCCATTCACCTCTGCAGCTAGGGGTTCGGATCCCGCTCTCGGCTACATGTGAATTGAGTTTGGTGGTCTCAGCTCGGCCCCCGGTGGGTGTGCTATGCGAGGTAAGCCTGCGCTTAGTATGCCCACCTCCCTCCCACAAAAACCACCACACTTACACACGCACTCGCAATTGGGTTAACATGCACGCACTCTGACCATGCGGTCTCTAAAAAGAGAGGCGAAGGACTAACGGGGCTGGTTGAGCGGGCAAATCCTCTCACTCCCTTATAGGGAGTCCCTCTGCCCCGTGGGGCTTCGAAGCGGAGCAGGTAGGACGGTCTGTGTGGGAGGACCCCCTCACACCCGCCATTGCCACCCGGGGCATGGAGAAAGGTGGCAGATTACCTCTGGGGGAGGCCTGCCTACTCCCAACTCCTGCAGTCCGGCTCCTCTCTCGAGTACACGCACAAAATACACTTTAGGGAAAAAAAAACATAACTGTGACCAATAACTTACCAGGATGATATTTATTCCGGATACGCCTGACCCGGTTCATCTGGCGCCTCTTCAGGTCGGACCACTTTTTGAGGATCGCCATGCGAGTGTGTTCTTCGCCTAGTTCCTCAATCAGGGAGCTTATAACTCCCTGTTTTTCTTGCTGCCTCCGCAGCTCATCGTATCCTGTTTCCAGGAACTTCTGCAAGATGAAGAACAAAGTATATTGTAATACTTTTGTTGACAGCCTTATGGATATATGACATAAATGTATGCTATTCAACAATTGGAAGCATTCTCGCCTTATTAATCAATGACAGGGGTAACATGACAGATTTTATATACTGCCATTTCGGTCGCCACCTTTTTTACATAAATATAGCAGCCATTATCATTTGCATAATTATGAATATATACTAACTTTTAAACTAGACTAAAATGCAGTTGAAGATAATGAAATAACAGTGGTCAAAATACTTACACAAATCAGCAACTTTTCCTCAGATACAGTGAAATTACTTCCAACCATCTTGCTCTGCGATTGCATTGCGATCATAAAGTTGGAAACTGGCAAGGGTCCAGGAAATGGTCGCGTGTTGTTCGCGTGTTGATTGCGCTGCTTGGACCGAGATGGGTCCATATGGCTTCGGCTGTATGGACCACAGTAACTCTTTTCCCTGTCAGGAGCCTAACGCCCCGGGGGGTCAGAGACGGGACCTTTTCGGAGGACCACTGACGTATGCAACCGTCGCAGTTTTTTGTGATGTCACTCTTTAGGTGTGTGCAAATTTTTCCTTGCACCGGGTGGAGTTTTTGGGTTGTGTTTTGCACGCCACAGGCTTTTCAACAGAAAATAACCAGCTGGAGGCAGAATGGTTGCAAAACACTACGGGTTTGTTACCTAACTCTGGGTTTCAAGACCAGTCCACCTCCAGCTGTTGCAAAACTACTACTCCCATCAGCCACGGTCTGTCAGTGCATGCTAAGAATTTTACTTTTGCTGCATCTAGGGTGCCACAGTTTAGAGACCCGTGCATAAAGGCCTGAAAAATGTGGGCCTGCAGAACTTACAATACTAGAAGTGCCAGCATTCCCAGGCATGCTGGAAGTTGTAGTTCTGCAACATCTAAAGGGCAATATGTATTCGAACGTCCTTGGGCCTTGAGGACACTGAAGTCAGGACGTTCGCATACGTCCTATGTCCAATAAAATGTTAAATTCATTATGCTAAATAACAAGGAAAAGTGCCTAAATACACATTTGCCAACCAGGGTGTCTGCAGCTGTCCAGGCATGCTGGGACTTGTAGTTTTGTAAAAGCAGGAGACACATTTTTTGTGAAATACTAATATCTGATCATATATACTAACTTTTAAACTAGACTAAAATGCAGTTGAAGATGATGAAATAACAGTGGTCAAAATACTTACACAAATCAGCAACTTTTCCTCAGACTTAGTGAAATTGCTTCCAACCATGTTGCTGTGTGATTGCGCTGCGATCATAAGTTGGAAACTGGCAAGGCTCCAGGAAATGGTCGCGTGTTGTTCGCGCAATTGCGCATGCGCGATCGAAAAATCGCAATCGCAATATGTATTTTGGTTAAAATATCATACATATTCGATTTCAGAGTGCTGCTACAGCAGTTTTCGAAATATCTGCAATAAATTTCGCATTCGCATGTTGCGATATTTCGATAAAATATCTGGAATATTCTGAGCCAATCAGAGCGCTCCTCCAGCATATCTCGAAATTGCGCAATAAATATCGCATTCGCATGTTGCGATATTTCGATAAAATATCACGAATATTCTGAGCCAATCAGAGCGCTCCTCCAGCATATCTCGAAATTGCGCAATAAATATCGCATTCGCATGTTGCGATATTTCGATAAAATATCACGAATATTCTGAGCCAATCAGAGCGCTCCTCCAGCATATCTCGAAATTGCGCAATAAATATCGCATTCGCATGTTGCGATATTTCGATAAAATATCACGAATATTCTGAGCCAATCAGAGCGCTCCTCCAGCATATCTCGAAATTGCGCAATAAATATCGCATTCGCATGTTGCGATATTTCGATAAAATATCACGAATATTCTAAGCCAATCAGAGCGCTCCTACCGCAGTTATTAAAAAATCGCAATTATTTTCGCATTCGCAATAGCGAAAAATCGCATTCAATTAATTTCGATAAAATATCACGAATATTCGAATTTAGCGAATATATCTCGAATATTCGAATATATATTCGAGATATATCGCGAAATCGAATATGGCATATTCTGCTCAACACTAGTTATCACTAGGGAGCTTCGTGTTCGAGTCAAACTCATGTTCGACTCGAACATCGTCTGTTCGTCCGTTTGCCGAATTTCGAACAATATGGGCTGTTTGCGGCAAATTCGAGTGGCGCATCACAGCCCATAGCTCACTGCGTCATCGCAGTGCATTTATGGCTAATGATTGGTCAAGCATGCACTATGACCCGCATACTTAGCCAATCACAGCGCCGTCAGTACAGAGAGCCGTAATTGGCCGAAGCCAGGGTGCCTTTGGTCAATCATGGCTCAGGGGAGTAGGTACATGCCCCACATTATATAAGGCCGCATGCGTGTCGGCCTTGTGTAGTGTGTTGCGGAGAGAGTCTGAGAGAGATAGAGATAGAGAGAGTCAGAGTGTCTTTTCATTTCAGATAGATAGAGCAGGCAGGCAATTGAGTTAGCTTTAGTCAGTGTATTTAGTATATACAGTATATGCATCCTAGGAGTTGTGTATATATATATACAGTATATATATATATATATATATATATATATATATATATATATATATATACAGCCCTCAAAATTTCCACTCGCCTACTAGCATTTGGCGAGTGGATTTAAGCTGGGGGCGAGTGATGACAGGGCTGCATGACCAATCTTCCTCCAATCTGTGCCTACACTTAGAGTCCCGATGAGATTGGCGGCCGAAGAGGAAAGGTGCATGCTCGGGAAAAGTAGTCTGTTGAGCCGCGCACAGGCAGAGCAGTACACAGGTGCTCTCCTTACAATTCTCATTAAGCCATGGGACCCAACAGTATGACCTCTCTGAGCTCCCCCCCCCGGGCCCCGACCAATGTAGCTGGAGAGCAGAAAGTAATGAGTGAGGTGGAGGATTGCAAAAATTACCACTCCGGTGCAGCGCTAACTGTAAAGTTGCCCTGACATGAGAGCGGCAGCCTTCTAGTTTGTGCAGTTTTCTTCTCCTTGCGCTCTATGTAAGTTTAGCCTGAGCACTGTGAACAGACTGGTCTCAATGTGTGCTGTGCGCTGTCAGTGTGCGCTGTGCTATGGTGTCAATGGCTGTGCAGTTGTGTGGATCTCAGCGCTGGATTGTTCTCCCTCCCGCTGTGCTGCAGCTCCTCTCCTCTCTGCCAGCCTGAATAAAAGGGGGAAGTGGGGACATGTAAACGTGGAGCCGCACACACAGGCTCCTGATGATGAGATGAATGGGAGAGAGAGAGAGGATGGATGGGAGTTGCAGAGGAGACAGCAAAAGAATGGGGAAGAGACCCAGTTCTAGTGCCCTGTCCCTCTGGTCTGCCCCCAGTGCCCTGTCCCTCTGGTCTGCCCCCAGTGCCCTGTCCCATTTTGTTAAAGTTGTTGTTGGTAATATTTAATTTTGTAACTTGATTCTGCATAAAACATTGTCATTCCATGAGATAATCTACGAGGGCGTGTTTACGGGTGCAATTAGGCGCAGGGCAGTGTATGAATTAGGTGGGGCAACTGGTGGCGAGTAACTCTTGAGGCCTGGCTAGTGGCTCAGGACTTGAAATTTTGAGCCCTGTATATATATATATATGTATTCAGTTTAGCTAGATCTCACTTCAGAGTGTTCCTGTTATTCTCACTGCAGTATATTAAGTCAGTGTAGTGTAGTCTGGCCACAGTGTGCATGTAAAGCTCACTGCAGACTGTTGTATTTCTATTACTGATAATACAAGCAGTTGATTGAGCTAACCTGCAGTTTCTTAAGTCAGTGTAGTGTACACTGGCCACAGTGTGCACGTAAAGCTCACTGCAGACTATTGTTTTTCTATTACTGACAATACAAGCAGTTGATTGAGCTAACCTGCAGTTTCTTAAGTCAGTGTAGTGTATACTGAGCTCAGTGTGCATGTAAAGCTCACCGCAGACTATTGTTTTTCTATTACTGACAGGGCTGGACTGGGACAAAAATTTGGCCCTGGACTTCATCCAGACCAGCCCACTTTAATTTTGAGTGTCACCAACAGCACCCCCTTACATCAGTTTCCCCATCAGCGGTCCCCTGACATCAGAGTCCCCATTACCACCAGAGTCCCCACTACCATTAGCCCCCTTACATCAGAGTCCCCATTACCATCAGTGTCGTGACCACGATGAATGCTTCTGGCTGGCTTTGCCGGGTGCAGGCATAAGCATTAGCGTAAATGTGACAGATCAGAGAGATGAGTGACACAGCCGAGCCGGCCCACTGACCAGTCAGCCCACCGGGAAACTCCCGGTAGTCCCGATGGCCAGTCAATCCCTGATTACTGATAATACAAGCAGTTGATTAAGCTAACCTGTAGCATAGTAAGTCAGTGTACTGTTTACTGGCCACAGTGTGCAGCTAAAGCTGACTGCAGACAATTCCTTGTGTACCTACCTATTCCAATACATGAAATAAAGTATGTCTAGAAGGCCATCAAGGAGAGACAGACACACACAGGCCAATAAAAGAAGGCAAGCAGGCTCTGTGTCTAGAGGCAACAGTGCTGGTCATGGACACGGTGCATCCTCATCAGCATGTGGCCATGGGGCATGCTTGTCCTTTTTTTCGGCAGCTGGCCGCAACATGCTGTAGAGTTGGTAGAGTGGATAACCAAGCCATGTCCTCCTGAAGAGTCACCCGAACTGTTTGACCACAGTGTTGGGTACATGCTGCAGGAGGATGCACAGCGTTTTGAAGGTTCCGATGATGGTACCCAGCTTGAGAAAGGCAATAACATGAGCCCAGAGAGAGGGAGTGCCCAAGAAGTACAGCAAACTGGCAGTCATGTTCCCCCAGCTTTAAACTATACATACAGAAAGTTAAAACATATGATATATGATATATAATTAAAAATTATATAATAAAGTCCATATAAAGTGCTCAAGTGCAAAAAGATGATCCAAATCGGAATATAATAGTGCAAATATCCAAAGGGTGATATCCAGAAGGAACCTCCACCAAATAGCAGGAATGGCCTCTCACCTTACAACTTCGACCTGCAATAGGTCACAAAGCATAATCAGAGAAACACCTGTTCTCAGAGGACAGCAAGCAATGCAGCAGTAGAACCACGATATCAGTCAGACTCAGGATCAGGACATGGCAATCAGGGCATAAAAAACAAAGGAGAGGAAATCTAGTGCTCTCTGAAGCCAAAATACATTTATTTAAGAATAAAAAACGAATACACTCACTGTATAAGCACTCTCAAACGAGTGCAGCGAAACAGCATAAAACATCCATAAGAGCATGGGTTTCAGTCTAGGTCGGCGATCGCGGTTGACGTCACATGTGGCCCCTTCCCCTCGTACGACGTTACGTCCCTATGAGCGGGACTTCATCAGCGTGGGGTGAAAGAAGGCAGCATCGGCTGACCTTCATAAAAATTAATCCGTCTTGGATCACCAGCTACCAAGCACCTGATGCTGACTATCCTGTTATGCTGAGTGACTATCCTCTTCCTTCTCAATGATCATGCTGATAGCTTGTAAGAAAATTTTTGGTTCTGGGCACCGCCACCAGTGGCCAAGGCCCATTTTTTCTGCACCTGTGTAATTAAAAATGTTGATGCAATACTTTGAAGCAGGGCTCATTCCCACGCTCCAACTAGAGTATTTGTGAGGGGTTGCAGTGTTGTGGCACCAGCACCAGTGCCTAAGTCCCAATTTTTAAACAGGGGCATGTAATTACAATTCTTGATCTAATATTTCACAGCAGGGCCCGTTCCTGCGCCCACCAAGAGTAACTGTGAGACCTTACAGTGTTGTGACAACACCGCCATACCGTCTACCACCAAAGGCCCTTTTTTCCGACCCTGTTCAACTGGGGCATGTAATTACAATTCTTGATCTAATATTTCACAGCAGTGAAATGCGACCACCAAGAGTAACTGTGAGGGCTTACAGTGTTGTGGCAACACCAACACCTAAGGCCCAAATTTCTGCAGAGTATATAGGGCAGACTCCTACTTTCAAATATCAAACTTACAAACGACTCCTACTTGCAAACAGATGTAGACAACAGGAAGTGAGAGGAAATCTACCACTAGGAAGGAAAATTCGTTCCTGTAAGAGTTAATATGGGAAAAACATGTCTCCTCTCTGCCTATGCTTTTTTACCAATCCTTGTTTCACTAAAAAACCCAATTCTCAAAAACCAATTGCCATTGGGACAGAAAGTGAGGTGAAATGCTCTGATCATGTGCACAGACAGCAAAACAAATGTTACAGGGGTGACAACCCTTCCCTATGTTTTCCAAAAAGCTTAAAAACAGATTTTTTGGCTGGAGCTACACTTTAAAAATGTATCAGTTAATAATTACAGACAGATTCTACCTAAGAACAAACCTACAGTCCCTGTCTTGTTTGCACCGCCTGTATACTGCTGTTCAGAGTATATAGGGCCTGGGGGCCCCACGCCTTTCCTTTTTTTAATTTGGGTGCAGGGTTCCCCTAAATATCCATACAAGACACAAAGGGGCTAGTAATGGGCTGGGGGGGTACCCATGCCGTTTTTCTCAATGATTTTCATCCATATTGCCATAACCAGACCGCAAGCAGTTTTAAATGACTTTTTTTCCTTTAGAATTGCCCCCCAAAGCACCTTGTCCCCATGTTGATGGGGACAAGGGTCTCATCCCCACATCCCCTTCCTGGGCTTCCCCAGTGACGTGGCAGAGAGTGCGTCAAAGGGTGCGGGGTCACGTGACGGGTGGCCCTGCCTCCCCTATATAAGTAATGTCACAGCTTCAGCGCGTCATTCGCTGGGCTGTGTCCAGTGGTGAGTGGAGGTTGGCGATGCTGCGCTCTGGATGGATGGATCTTCTCATCGCTGGAGATCACCCGCACCCATCGCTGGATCATCCGCACCCGTCGCTGGATCTTCTCATCGTTGGAGATCACCCGCACCCGTCGCTGGATCACCCACACCCGCCGCTGGATCTTCTCATCGCTGGATATCACACGCACTCGTCGCTGGATCAGGACAACGCTGGAGCAGGAAGCCGGGAACGAGTGGATAATCACCGCTGGAGTTTTTTTTCTTTTTTTTATTAATAAAGGACTTTTTTCTACGGTGTGTGTGTGTTTTTTTTTTAACAAGAATTTACAATTCCTTCGTGAAATGGTAGGGGTACAGTGTACCCCATTACCATTTCACACAGGGGGGGGGCAGGATCTGGGGGTCCCCTTTGTTAAAGGGGTCTTCCAGATTCTGATAAGCCCCCTGCCCGCATACCCCCACAACCACCGGGCAAGGGTTGTGGGGATGAGACCCTTGTCCCCATCAACATGGGGACAAGGTGCTTTGGGGGGCACCCCAAAGCACCCTCCCAATGTTGAGGGCATGTGGCCTGGTGCGGTTCAGGAGAGGGGGGGCGCACTCTGTCCTCCCCTCTTTTCTGCGGCTGGCCAGGTCAACGCGCTCGGATAACGGGTCTGGTTATGGATATTTAGGGGGAACCCCACGTCATTTTTTTTAAAATTGACGGCGGGGTTCCCCTTAATATCCATACCAGACCTAAAGGGTCTGGTTATTGAATTTGGGGGGACCGCCGCGGATTTATTTATTTTTTTTACTAAAAGTCTGTGTCCCATTGACTTCAATGGGGTTCGGAGTTCGGGTTCGGGTTCCCGAACCCGAACTTTTTTTTAGGTGTCCGCTCAACTCTAATTGCTACATGTACCCTGGGGCAGGAACCAGGTCCCCAGACCCTTTTTAGGACAATAACTTGCATATTAGCCTTTAAAATTCGCACTTTTGATTTCTCACGTTCAAGTCCCATAGACTTTAACGGGGTTCGAAAGTTCATGCGAACTTTAGGTCCGTTTGCATGTTCTGGTGCGAACCGAACCGGGGGTGTTCGGCTCATCCCTAGTTATAACCCTTAGGTTGATTGTCAGTAGGAAGAATGCCTTGTTATACTGAAGGTCGGTGGGAAGAATGTCCTCTTTTCAGATTGCTAAAAAAAGATTATTGGTTATAGTTATTATTTACCTGAAAGATAAAATGCTTTGCTGGTTCCACAGAGATGAATGGTATTGGTGCCAGGACTGTGCAGGCTTCATCAGGTAGGTTATTAAAGTGGTAATAAAGTCCTATTTTTTTTTTTTTTTAGTTAACTTTATTTCCGCTTTATTGCAACACTGATCAAAGAAATACCTTGCCACCTCTGCAGGAACCCTGCTTGGGAAAGCTGGAATACAGTGTCAACAGGAACTCGCTCACATGTTCTGTAATGCAAAAGTGAACTGCTAAGGGCCCATTCACACACATGCTTTGTGGTACCAAAATGACCCCAAAGCACTATGACACACATGCTCTGCAATGTGATCTCTGATTGGAGGGGGTGCACCTATCAATCGTCCACCTTTCCTCAATTCAGAGATCCTGTTCCATTCACACATAGGGGTTAATTTGCTAATGCAAATAGTGTTTGCCTTGTATGAGAAGCTTAGTGAATGAGGGGAAGCTTGGCTGATTTCTATTATCCAGACTGGATAATCGCCTTACTACTGATTTCACATGACCGTGGCTCCTGCCTATGGTTTAGGCATTAGCGAGTGCAGTTCCCCAGTGTCTCCGCTAGGGTCCCTTAAGCCCCTCCCACAGGGGTATTTTATAAGATGCATCTGCATGTTGCACTTTGTCCTTGCTTTTAGAAGCCTGAAAAAGAGTTCCAGAGCCTCAGGGACAGTCATTTTTTAACAACTTCCTGCTACTAGTTTTATAGCAGCAATTTTGGACAATTTTATCTTGGTCACAAAAATTGTATTTGTTCATAATAACTTATAGAGCAGCATTAATGAATTGTATTCACAGATTTAATACAGTCTGTTGAATACTTAATCTATTATTCAAGAAAACAGCACAGATCTACTGAAAGTAGTAATTATCTTCTTAGATGCATTGCTTCATGTGAGATATATAAATCCAATTTAATCTTTTACTGCAATGCAGCAACCCAGAAAAGGATATTTACTGATTTGAAAAGTGCAAATCAACTTTACGTGTTATTCAGAATGTCTGTGCAGTACAAAAAAACAAGTCTTTGTTTAACTCGTCTCCATATTGTGAGGAACCCCAGGCAGTTTGCATTGTTGATATTAAGTAATGGAGCCATCGGCAAACGCCAAGGATGCAAAATCATGTACCTAAATAGAATGTTACTGGGAGATAACATTTTGTTTATATTACCACACCTATGGGTATTAGGCACCTGTTCAACTCGTTATTTTTCATCTAAATTAGAGCTGTCAGCTTAGCACTGCTAAGGTAGAATAAAGGCATTTATCTTCTTTCTATATATATATATATATATATATATATATATATATATATATATATATATATATATATATATATATATATATATATATATATTATTCTACTCTTCTAATATTTTTCTATTTGAATTTGAGTTCATTCTATATGAATTTCAAATTTCAGAAAATGGAAGATAGACAGAAGATAGATAGAAGAAGCCAGGTCATATTCTATTGTATTTGATTACATTCTATTAAATTCCATTCTGTTCTTTACTGTTCTTTGATTTTCATTCTATTGTTTTATTATTTTATATTCTATTTTATTGTATTCTTTTTTAGAAATCGATTTATATTTCTTAGATTTTGATTCAAATTTGCTTTCAATTTTCATTCGAATTTGTTTTCGAATCGAATTGTTTTCGAATTCGATTCGAATAGAATTTGTTTTCGAATCCGGTCAAAATATTTTCGAATTCGACCGGATTTTTTGAAATTCGGTCGAAAACGAACGAATTCCGAAAACGAATTTAACACATGTAACGAATCGAACTTAGCGAAATTAATTAAATAACGAATTAAAACGAAACAAAACAAAACAAATTTTTCCCTTTTGCACATGCCTAGTAACGATTTTCGAACAATAAATAGTTTGTGAACATCAATGTATCGTTTTTTCGTGCAAATATGTGTTATCGGCGCCAAGATACAATTCAATAAATGCTTCTTAAGTTTGCTGCAATCAAGTAAAACCCCCTGTGGACTGAGTGTTTGAAAATTATATAGAATAGGTGGATCATGCTAACTTTTTATATATATTACCACTCTTTATGATAACCAGAAACAAACACAAATTAGTATTTAAGTTATGTGAGCTCTGTGCTAGGCATAGTATATTCAAACCTGTTATTTAAAACCTATTATATAAATGCCAATTCAAATTATGCATCCCATGAACAACAATTCCAGTGATCAAAGTGCTTGTGCCCTAAACAACATAGATTAGATTAAGGAAATAAATAAGATTATAGAGGATATATGAAAATATGAAAAACCTGTAGTAGAAAGTTGCCTGTATACTCTTGCCTTGTCTTTTTCTTTTTGTTTATGTTTACTGGTGGGGGTGATGTGACAGTCCGTGTTTCGTTGCCAAATAGATCCTGTATAATAAAGCAAAATAAAAGAATGTATCGAGAATTAAGCCTGAAAATGTTTTTAACATATATTTTTACCTTTTACAGCTCCCGGCATCTGTGGAGGAATGGAAAGCAACAGCTAAACAATTTAACAACTATTGGAATTTCCCCAACTGTGGTGGTGCCATAGACGGGAAGCATGTTCGCAAAATGCTCCCAGCTAAATTTGTCTCCTTCTATTATAATTACAAAGGCTACTTTAGCATTGTCCTAACGGCAATCGTGAATGCAAAGTATGAGTTTATCTTTGTGGATATTGGAAAAAATGGACGAAATTCAGATTGGGGAGTAATTGAGAAAAACGTCTTTACTCATAGTTGAAAAAACTGACTTTTAAATCTACCATCCCAAGAGGACACAGTGGAAGGACTAAACTTTGTATTTGTCGCAGATGACACATTTGCATTATCTGACCATGATTTGAAACCATTTGCCCTTACACCTGTTCAAAAAATCTTTAATTACAGGTTATCTCATGCTAGACAAGTGGTAGAAAATGCTTTTGGTATTATGGCCAACCGCTTTCGTATCTTCCATACACCAATAAATGTCGCCCCCAAAAAATGTACACTATGGTTCATTGTTGCTGTGGGTTACATAATTTCCTAAGGCATACTAGCTCCACCTACATGCCACAATCCATGATGGACCAGGAAGATACTCTGTCTGGGGATGTCATGCCTGGTGAGTGGCGTAATGATACAGAAGGGCTATTAAACCTAGGCTGTGCCCCACCACGTCTCTCTAGTCAACTAGCCCATCAGAATTGTCTAGATTATATGCAATATTTTCTAGGTCCTGGAGCAGTAGATTGGCAAAATAATTTCTAAATGTTATATTAAAATTTCAGTGGCTGAATGTATCTGTTATTTAAGGAATAAAGACAGGTGTCATGTCTTTTTTGCTTAAAATAAATTAACAAAAGTACATTTGCTAGAAATTTTGATGTGTGGTGTAATTTGTTATGTATTATATTAAATTTAGATTTTATTATCTGTATATATCAAAGTGTATAATAAAAAAAGAATATGATTACATTACCTGACTGTCTGCCATTTCCTCAAATGTTGCATCTTCTTCATCAACTGAAATATTTTCACCTATACTGTCTAAACTTGACACAGAGGGTCGTGCTTCCTCTGGTCAGAAAACGTAGACTCTCAAAATACCACAGACGTGGCATGTATACTTGACCTGCACCTAATCTTTTTGAATCATTAATTGTATTCAAATCTTTTTTGAAGATAGTACACAAATTTGCTATTTGTTGGCTATATCTGCTTTGGAATACACAACAGTGCATAGTTCTGCTAATTTACTATACGTTTCATTATGTTTTTGACAGTCTGAATAGTCTTTGGAGCATACTTTCCATAGACATGGAAGGTCTCGATACATTTCAAGGAATTGTGGCAGGAAATGTGGTGAGGTAAATTTGTCCACCATTGCTCCTGTAATAAGAAACAATGCATCATTGTTTAGTTGCCAAACTACACCAAACAATTAATATTCTAGAACTATTGTTACCTTCAATTGTTAGGAATCTTCTGTAGATTGGTCAGTGTTATCATTCGTCTCGTCAGTGTAATGTGGTCGTTCGTCTTGTCAGTGTAATCGTACGTGACAACATTCTGTGTGCCGGATTGGAGTCTACCGTGGTGCTCTATGGGAGTTTACAAGCTCCACCCCTCTTCATCCGTTGCCATCTTTAGCAGCAGAACGATGGCTGAAGAACAGGAGTATGCAGTTCCCGAACAATTTAGCCTGCAAAGGTTTAAAAAAAAGGCAACACCTATGTCCTGGGTGAGATGAAAACTATAGTGAAGATTCTGGAAAAAAAATAATTATGATGGGAGGCACAAAAACTACCTCAGACGTAATACAAGAAAAGACAACATCATGAAGAAGGTTGTCCATGTGCTTGAGAAGAAGTATGGTGTGGAGCGATCAAAGGACCAGCTGTGCAAGAGATGATCTGACTTGAAGCATAGGGAGGAATCCCAGTTGCAGAAGATACATAGAATGATGAAAAAAGGTATTTTAGATTATTTTTTGACATTTCTGTCATGCAATCCATCTAGTCTCTCTGCAATGTCTTCATCAATGCAAACTATATTCTTTAGCATGCATGCTTTTTTCATGATTTTTTCTTATCTTAAACCAATAAAGACCCAAGAAAGCACACTTTGATAACAGAACTGTGACAACAGGAATGGATATTGTTCTGGTTGATGACACAGCTACAGCTACTGCTATAGGACCTGATGATGATGATGCAGGACCATGCCAAACTATAACAGATGTTGAAGCAGACCAGGAACAGCATTCCTCTGAAACCATCACAAGCAGCACAGGTAAGCCACTACACATACACTTTAACACCAACCCTATTTAAAACACATTTCCCTGATTTATTTTTATTTTTTTCTTATCTTCAACAGCACATGATCTGTCTGAGGAACACTGATTAAATGCCCTCACTGCCCAAAGATTGGTATCTGATCTGTTGAAGTGCTCATCAGAGTTAGAGAAGTGCTCAGAGTTAGTGAAAAAAATAAAGATTACTTGACCTCTGTCCAAAAAAGTTTTTTTTGGTTGTAGTTGACACACTATGCAAAATTTAACATGTGTCACTTTTGTCCACGTTTTTTTTTTTTGTGTTTTTGTTTGTATAGTTCAGTTTATGTGTTCATTGTTTGCAAAAATTTGCACCAAAAGTTCAGCTTCAATAAAATTTATTAAAATATATATATATGGCGTCTGCGGACTTACGTCATTTCCGGGTCCGCGTACGGTGGCTGTGGCTGGAGCGCACGCCACTCTCCGCTGTTCACACGCTTCAGACCCTGGACTTTGCTGTTTGTGTTTTTTGTTTTGTCGTTTACTCCGTTATCGGGGTTGCCTCTTTTTAACTCAGCCACTCCTATGCAGGAGTTATTTTTTGGAGATATATATATATATTTTAATAAATTTTATTGAAGACATATTGCACTATTGGAGTTCCCCTTCTTTTTCTGAGATACGGAGACACGGGAGGACCATCACCTGTAGAACAGCTGATCCAGGGCCATCTTTTCCATTGGGCACGCTGGGAAGTTGCCCGGGGGCCCCGCTTGCCTGGGGGGCCCCACCGGCTGCCCAGCAACCCCAGTAAAAAATTATGGAGAGTGACGGGTTAGAACTGCCCATGCCCAGTTCGCGGAAATCACAGAGAAGATCCGGTCCTCCACGAGTGCGGGGGGTTGCTGATGTAAGGGGG
Source organism: Rana temporaria (assembly GCF_905171775.1). NCBI lineage: Eukaryota > Metazoa > Chordata > Amphibia > Anura > Ranidae > Rana > Rana temporaria. Next base: position 343,694,085 of record NC_053491.1, read on the forward strand.
GAGTGAATGCAAAAATGTAAGGGGGCACTGATATAAAGGTTCCCCCTCCTATATTAGTGACCCCCCTTACCTTAGTGTATTTAATCTAAGGAAGGTGGTCTCTGGTCACCAGAGTACCCCCCACATCAGAGTATGCAGGATTCCCCCTTACAATGCAAGGGGGAACTCAGTCTACGGACCCTGATGTAAGTGGGAAAGAGAAAGCAGTGGACTCTGATATAAGGTTGTCTCTGGTCACCATAGCCCCCCTCCACATCAGAGTTCCCCCCTTAGATCATGATCTGCAGCGTTCCCCTTTACATAAGAGTTCCCTTTCACTGTAAGGGGGAATCCTGCAGACTCTGATGTAAGAGGAAACTCTGTGCTGGCTGGGTTATAGTAACCTGACCTTCATGTCAATAAAGACATTTTTTTTTTTTTTACTTTTGTTTAACTTAAACACAGCACTAGCTACTGTATATGTTTATAGTTTAAATACTGACATTTGCATTGTTGGGCACTGAAAAATTTAATTTTAGGTACTTTTTTTGCAGTGGCAGTAAAAAATGTGGTTCTGCCAGTAAATTTTATGATTTTTGTCAGTAAATTCTCGTGCGTGATTGTGTAGACAGGGCCCCAGTGCACTGTATTGCCCGGGGGCCTATAATGCTCTTAAGATGACACTGAGCTGATCCACTAGTGACCAACAGGAAGGGAGCCGATTGTAGTAGCGGTGGAGTGAGCCGGTGATATCCAGGAGAAATTATTGCATGCCTGCTACCCCAAGCGGGGATCTCTATCTGGTGAGTGGGGAACCCTGAGGGGAGCACCGGGACCACTCCGCATCTGTACAGTTAGGATCACCCCCTCCACAGCGTTGTACAATTGGACTCCATATATGCCACTATTCTGAATGCATTAGAAGTTTATGCTATATTGAGCTACAGTATTGTGGACTGATTACTAATATAACAATATTATTATTTTATATGCTAACATACCAGGAGCCGGACTGTTAGTATTGCACCTGGACTGTTGCTGGCTCATACTCCACATTACTGTTCATTGCTTGTTATTTGATTTAATTTACTTATTTTCAGGATGTGCTCATGCTGGTAGTACATTGATGTACCTATTATTTTTGTTTATATTCATCACTTAAGTGCCTATGAGGGCAGACATTGACGCATGAACCTACCTCTTTGCTTGCTTATATGTGATTATTACAGATTTTGAGCACACCATAGACTCAGACCTTTAGCACCCCACCAGTACGCAGCTCACCAGCACGTAGACCACTCATAGATGTGCACACAGCTACCTACATATGTGCACATAACTACACTCCCAGCTCATTTGCTGATTGGGTATCTCCAGATACGCCGCCGTAATTTCAAATGTGCGCTGTCACATCTTTGCACCGATTCACAAAGCGAGATACGTCCAAAAACATGGTTTCAGCCGTCCGACGTAACTTGCCTACGCCGGCGTATCGTGGGCGCATAGTTACGCTGGACGCATTCGGCATTCCCATTATAAATATGCAAATGACCTAGATACGCCGATTCACAAACGTAATTGCGCCCGGCGTATTAATATACGATGTTTACTACGGCGTACGACTGGCGTAACTTTACCCCTCATAAAGCAGGGGTAAGTCATGTTAAGGTATGGACGTTGGAACGACCGTCGAAATTTACGTTGTTCACATAAGTCGTACGTGAATAGGGCTGTGCGTAAGTTACGTTTACATCGTAGGCAGTATTCGACATATCTTAGGCATTCTAGCCGACGTGATTGTGAGCATGTGCACTGGGATACGTCCACGGACAGAGCATGCGCTGTTCGTTTGGCCCCTCATTTACATGGGGTCATGGCTCATTGTAATACAACACGCCCACTGCCTTGAAAATTTGAATTAGGTGGGCTTACAATCTTTCTGAATACGGTACTCGCCTCTCTAAGTTATGGTGGCGTAGCGTATATGAGATGCGCTACGCCCGCCGAAAGTTACGCCATTCTTTCTGAATCTGGCCCTTTATGTTTAATGTGGGTGCTTCATGTACATTTAAACTTCAGGCATGCCATGTAAAAACATGGTTGGAGCAAAGCTGTCTTTAAAGTTTGTGAGTCAGTCACCTCTACTATAGTTGTGTTCTGACACAAGTCAATTATGTATGGACACATATGGTAGCAGTGTTTTCATGCACACAACTATCCCATATATGGACATGCACCTATAGTAGGGGTGACTGCCATCACAAACTTTAAAGTGGAGTTTCCATCCCAAAAAAATGTTTTCATTATTGTGCTCATTAGACCTAAAAAAGAAAAAAAACAAAGATTTTTTTTTTACTCATCTGGAAATGCCTGTTGCTATGTGGTCCCACGAAATCTGCCTTTGGAATCACCTAGGATTCTGGATTCTGACATCATCTCCCTCTAATGCTCCTGGGAAATGTGTGTTATCATTTCCCAGGATGCAGTGCGCTACCCAATTATCACTCCCCATCCAAGACTTCCAGGAAGTAAGTGCTTGTGAGCTTCACAATGCCCACAAGCAAAATGACAACGATGTGGACATAGTTTTATAAACTATCTTTTTGGAATAACTATGCGGAGCGGCAGCGGATTGTAAAATAGTAAGTGATCGGATTTATATTATAAAAACGCATGATAAAAGGACATACGTTTAAAAAATGCTAATGGTGGTTGGAACCCCGCTTTAAAGAGAAACTCAAACCACGTTTATTCTGCAGGCCAAAATCTAAAGACTACTAATGTTTGACAAAACAATTTACTTTTGAAAACCATGAGACATAATTAAAAAACATTGCTTGATGGATGAATAATGTTAATTATTAAAATGTCAAAATAACATTTTTGGAAGCTATTTACAAAAAAAATTATGCACAAAATAAATTGTACAGTATTTCTTTACTTTTCTAAAAAAAAAATACTATTGCAATACATTTTTAATAGTGCATAGAAGGTATATGACGATTCACGAAGTTGCAGGTTATATAGTTGGTGGTGTGTACGAATTGTCACGACCATTTTACGTGAACGTTCTTTGGTGCGAATATATACCTTCCGGGTTAAATGTTTTCACCCATGCGCAGTAGTAGCCATTTGTTTTTTCTCGGACGAATGACGCATTAACTTTGCAATTTATCGTTCGTTCGGCAGAATTCTTCCAAACTTGTCATTCATTTTTTTCCCACAAAAACGTCACAAACCATTAACGATTTGTGCCCATTAACTTGCCGAAAAACTAACTAAGTGTCTACATGAGCGATTTTCGGCTGATTTTTCGTATAGTGTATGGCCAGCATTAGTTTAAGCTTTGACTGGAGGCATACAAATCATACTAAGGGGAGTTAATGACAACTGGAGCAGCCAGAATCTGGAGCAGCTGTGCATTGCAACCAATCAGCTTCTAACTTTCATTTTTAAAGTATGAGGCTGGGTTCACACTAGTCCGACATACGCTCCGACATTGGGAGCTCATGTTGCATGACGTGTGAAAAGCAATGTTTCCCTATGGGAGCCATCTTAACTGGTCCGACACATGTCGGTCCGACTTTGCAAACGCTCCCTATACTACTTTGGTCCGACTTTGATCCTACTTCACTCCATTGAACATCATTGAAGTAGGATCAAAGTCGGAACGCAGTCTTGCACGCTCCGACTTTGGCATGTGACTTGTATTCTACTGATCTTGAGGGGGAACTCTACGCCAAATTTTAAGCAAAAAACAGCGTGGGGGTCCCCCCAAAATCCATACCAGACCTGTATCCGAGCAGCAGCCCGGCCGGTCAGGAAAGGGGGTGGGGGCGAGCGAGCGGCCCCCCTCCTTAACCGTGCCATGCTGCATGCCCTCAACATGGGGAGGTAGGTGCTATGGGGCAGGGGGCGCACTGCAGCCCCCCCACCCCACAGCACCCTGCCCCCATGTTGATGAGGACAGGGCCTCTTCCCGACAACCCTGGCCGTTGGTTGTCGGGGTCTGAGGGCGGGGGGCTTATCGAAATCTCTGAACAACCTTTAACAAGGGGGCCCCAGATACCAGCCCCCCACCCTAGGTGAATTAGTATGGGGTATATAGGTCACAGATGCACGGAGCATGATGGGACTGTGATGTCATAAGAGACCTATATAAGTCGGTGCAAGCCTCGCACACGGCATTACAGCGGGAGGAAGCGACGTGTCAACAGCGAAGAAGAAGGCAGAAGGAGAAGGCAGAAGGAGAAGGCGACAGAAGCCCGGGCACCTCCCCGCCAAAGACATCGGAAGAAGCCTGGGAGGGGGCCGCTGTAAAAGAGCTAAAGACGAAAGCGGCCCCCACCCGGCGGAAGAGAACCGGCGGTGAAGACTGGGACCCCCCTCAGAAGACGTCGGAAGAAGCAAGCCCCCCCTCGTAAAAGAGCTAAAGAAGAGAGGGGGCCCCCGGAGCTGACTAATAAAATATTTTAAAAACCTGTGTAGCCTGTTTATTTTTTTTAACACTTTACTTCCAGGTGAATGGGTAAGGGTACGATGTACCCCATACTCATTCAGCTAGGGTGGGGGGCCGGTATCTGGGGGCTCCCAGATTCCGATAAGCCCCCCACCCGCAGACCCCTACAACCAACGGCCAGGGTTGTCGGGAAGAGGCCCTGTCCTCATCAACATGGGGGCAGGATGCTGTGGGGTGGGGGGACGGCAGTGCACCCCCTGCCCCTTAGCACCTACCTCCCCATGTTGAGGGCATGCGGCCTGGCACGGTTAAGGAGGGGGGCTCGCTCATCCCCACTCCCTTTCCTGACCGGCCGGGCTGCAGCTCGGATACGGGTCTGGTATGGATTTTGGGGGGATCCCCACATCGTTTTTTTGGCGTAGGGGGTTCCCCTTTAAATAAACACCAGACCCATGGGCCTGGTATGCTCTTGGAGGGGAATCCATGCCAGTTTTTTTCTTAAATTTGGCGTGGAGTTCCCCCTCAAGGTTCATATCAAACAGTGCCTGATATTGGCAGGGATCCAAGTCGGATCCCCACTCATTGAAAGTCGGACTTCAAGTCCAGGGCAAAGTCAGATCAAAGTAGTATCCTGTTCATTAAAGTCGGATGGATGTAGGACCAATGTAGGACAAATGTAGGACCAATGTAGGATCAGTGTAGGAGCAATGTCGCAGAGCAAAGTAGGATGAAAGTCGTGTAGTATAGTGTGAACCCAGCCTTACAAAGAAAATCTGACAATAGAAGCTAATTTGGTTGATTGGTTGTTGTCTGCTTCAATTTTGATAAATTCTCTCCAGTTTATTTAACTTTCTCTTTCACTGCAGTGTAGGGTTGCCACCTCATCCCTTTAAACCCAAACACATATGGATTACACAAATTCTGAGGCTAATTTAATGCAGATAATTCATCAAGTGAGTTTAATTACCACCTTAATCAGCCTCAGATCCTGTGTAATTTAATATTTGGTTTTAAAGGGATGAGGTGGCAACCCTACGGCAGAGGCTGATGCTTTGATCGTAATTAGAATTATATGAACCTCATGACCCACCATGATCATCACTGCAATTCAAAGCAACACTCTGTAGATGTGCATTGCAGACAAAATAAAGTCCAACTCCAAGGTACTGTCCCCCCTCCTGTTGCCTTTCCATTGTGCATATTATTAGTTAATTTATTTATGTTACCTAAGTCTTATACATGTACATATACATGTACACTTGTACAGTACATATCTTAGCAATACAACTTTTTAAATTTAATTTAATTTTTAAATTATAAAAGTAAAAGAGGGAAATATAAAACTAGTGTGATATTTGACATTAGGACATCAATATAGCATTCACATAATTTTCTCACTGTACTAGCTGTGATCAATTAGTTAGGTCTGTTTAGTATGCTCAGCTGCTTCCAGTCTGTCTGATAGCTTTCTCTGTAGCCAGGGAACTTCAGACGTTTCTGGATGATAGGTGTGGAGCTATGCAGATGGCAGCATGAATACTGATACAGTTCTGGCCTATCCCAGAAAGGAATACTCTAATGGCATAATGGGAGACTGCATATATTCTGTGAGCACACTGAGCTCTGGGTCTTTTCCTGGAGAGGATTTATCGAGCCTGGAGGGCATACTACCCTCTAAGGCTCTGTTGCTGTGTCTGCTGGCTCAGGTGGGCGACCTGGGGGCCTGGATGCTGAGACCCTGGAGCTAAAGAGAGCTGACTAAGGGTGAGGCTGTCTGCAAAAGATCTAGTCTGGTATCACTAAAGTAAGGTGTTGTTTGGAAGTTGGAAGGAGGCAACCAGCTGTTCCTTGGTCCTTGTGTGAGTACAAACACTTTGAGAGATTTTGTGGACCTTTTGCCACCCCTCTGGTGCTAGAGTCAGCTGTGGGTCGGCTGGTGTCCTGAAGTTCTGAGTGAGTGAGAAACTTATATAGTGCAACACATGCGAACTGAATCGCCTCTGGGCGCTTAGTATCCTTTCTCTACTGTACTTTTGCCCTCAGAAAAGATGGGTTTTGAGTTTTTTTATGAAGGCAAGGTGATTCACCTCCAAACGGATGCTGGTTGTTAGAGCGTTCCATAGTCTAGGTCCTTGGATTCCAAATCTTAGTTCTCCTTTGGACTTGTATCTGGCTTTGGGTATCTGGAGTAGATTTTGGTTGGTGGATCGCAGAAGGCGATTGGGGTTGTGACATTTAAATTTTTCGCATAGATATTGGGGGGCATTTCCTTGAACACACTTATGTGTCAGACAGAGTGCATTAAAAGTGATTCAGGGCCAGATTCACAAAGAGATACGATGGTGTATCTACAGATACACCATCGTATCTCTGACGTAAACTGGTCCTATCTATGCGCCTGATTCATAGAATCAGATACGCATAGATAGGGCTAAGATCTGACAGGTGTAACTGTGTTACACTGTCAGATCTTTTTTTCAATTTAAAAATCGCGCCGGGGGCATTCCCGCTGATTTACGATAAATAATATGTAAATCAGCGAGATACGCAAATTCACGAACGTACGCGGACCCGTCGCAGTGTTCTTACGTCGTTTCCGTAGCGGTTTTCCCGTCGTATACTTACCCCTGCTTTCATCAGGCGCAGCCAATGTTAAGTATAGCTGGCGTTCCCGCGTCGAATTTGAATTTTCCAACGTCGTTTGCGTACGCCGATTCACAAACACGCGCGTCGCAAGTCCCGCTCACGTCGAAACCACTGACGTCCTAGTGACGTCAGTGGGAGCAATGCACGCCGGGAAATTCCCCGGACGGCGCATGCGCATTTAAATCGGCGCGGGAACGCGCCTGATTTAAATAGTACACTCCCCTAGCCGCGGAATTTGAATTCCACCGGGGGATTTAGGATCCGCCGTCGCAAGTTTGGAGGTAAGTGGTTTGTGAATTAGCCACTTGCCTCCTAAGCTTGCGGGAGCGGATCTTAATTCACGTAGATCGAGCGGATCTATAGATCCACTGCGCTACGTGAATCTGGCCCTCTGTCTTTTACTGGCAACCAATGAAGGGATCTCAGTGAAGGTGAGATTGATTCCAATGTTTTTTCCCAGTCACGAGTCGAGCGGCCGTATTTTGAACGACTTGCAGACAAGTGATTTGGTATTTTGGGAGTCCGAGGTAGAGGGCATTTGCATAGTCGAGTCTGGAGTTGATAATTGTACCCACCACGACTGCTATGTCTTCTTTTGGGATAAAGGGAATGGGTATACGTAGCAGGCGCAGCAGATGGTGGGATCCGCTGACTACTGACCCTATTTGTGCATCCATTGTCATGTGGGTGTCAAAAATGACTCAGAAACTTTTTACTTTGGTGCCAGGTGTGATGGTTTGTCCCAGAAAGGGCGGCAGTGTCCATATTGGTGCGGGAAGTCTCTTTTGGTTGACGTGAAACAGAAGTTCTGTTTTTGAGCCGTTGAGTTTAGGGTAAGGCCCCGTACACACGAGAGGATCGATCCGCTGAAATTGATCCGTGGATCGGTTTCAGCAAGTAGATCCGCTGGTGTGTACGATCCAGCGGATATTTATCCGCGGATATATTTCGGGCCGACCGATTTCCAGCGGATAAAAATTTCTTAGCATGCTAAGAAATCTATCCGCTGGAATCGGCTCCAGCGGATCGATCCGGTGGTCTGTACAGACTCACCGGATCGATCCGTCCGAACCCATCCCTCGCATGCGTCGTAATGATTCGACGCATGCGTGGAATTCCTTATATGACAGCGTTGCGCACGTCGCCGCGTCATCATCGCGGCGACGGCGCGACACGTTATCGCGATGGGAATTCGGCGCGGATTTCGATCCGATGGTGTGTACACTCCATCGGATCAAAATCCTCCGAGGATTTATCCACGGAAACGGTCCGGAGGACCGTATCCGCGGATAAATCCTCTGGTGTGTACTAGGCATAACTCTCCGTCATCCAATTTTCTATCAAAGTAAGGCATTTCTCTAGTCCGAGATAATGATCCTTATTGTTGCAGATGCGAAAATATAGTTGCGTGTCATCAGCGTAGGAGTGGTAGAGTAACTTCTGGTTACTGATGATTTCAAAAAGAGGGCAGAGATAGATATTGAATAGTATGGGCGACAAGGGGGATCCCTGAGGGACTCTGCATGACACTGTGCGTTTTTCAGAAGTGAAAGGACCCAGTTTCACTATTTGAGATCGGTTTTCCAAGAAGGAGGAGAACCAGGGTAAATCCGAGACAGCGACTCTAGCTACCACTACCTTATAGCAGAAGTCTACTGTTTGTGTTTGTTACAAGCAAGCTTTTATATAGCTTGTCCTGAAGATTTCCTATGTTCTCAAGTACAGTTCTTGTTTGAGGAGTATCTTACCTAATGCCCTTAACCCTACCCAAGTTCTCCAAACAAAAAACAACAAAAACGACATCCCTAGTCTGGTCATTAAAGAAATGTGTGAATAAGTCTGTGTGCCTGGCTGCAGGGCGAAGATTGTGGGGAGACCTGGACAGTATTCCTACGGCTTCTACGGGAGTAGCACTACATGTGATTGTGAAGAGTGAAATATTTTTCTTTGCGATGATAAAACTTATAAATGTTTATTAAAAATTATAAAAAAAAAAAATAATCAACATTTTGTGTTGGACTACATTAATAGCTGTTGTGGGCCTCAGGTTGTTCACCCCTGCTGTAGAAGATATCACCAGAGAGGAGGTCTGTATAACAGAGAGAGCTTTTTTTTATTTAACATACTGCTGTGGGAGTATTAAAAAACAGGCCAGGTTTTCAAAGGCACTGTTAAAAATTCTGTATATAGCCCTACTGTCACGAATGGCGCATTCCTGTGCACAGAAGAGTGGTCCATGGTCAGTTTTTAGGTGCGTGCGAGCACGCACGTGTGTGTGCACGAATGGGTGCGTGAGCAAGCACAAACACCAGGCAGGACATTTAAGTTGCTCTAGGGTCTTGGGTCCTTGCCGTCTGGTCTACTACATTTTCTGATTACTCACTACCTGTTCCTGCATTGACTCCCTGTTACCGACTTGATCTGCTCTTGACTCACTGCCTGAACACTGCCCGTACCAACCCCTGGCTTGTCTCTGGATTTTGTCTCTGCCTGCTCCTTCTGCTTATATGCCCATTTGCCTGCCGTTACCGACCCTGGTCTGATTTTGATTACTCTTAAGCTTTGTCATCTCACTGCTACAAAGAGAACCACAGACATGGGCCCTTCGTCTTCAAGTGGACTATCCTCAACTCTTTATTTGACACCATGGCACTCCTATATGATGACCCTCAGCATTCTGCTTCTGCTGAGGCAGTTCTTTATTCCCTCCAGCAAGGCCACAATGCAGTCGAGGACTAGGAGTCTGAATTCAGATGCTGGAGTTCCAATAGCAACTGGAATGACCCTGCTTTGTGCTACCAATTCCACCGGGTCTGTCCGAACCTTTTAAAGATTAACTGGCTAGAATGGGGGTAACAAGTTTTCTGGTAGGACTGATTGATTTATCCATCCAGATTGACTGGCGACTCAGAGAAGGACGGATAGAGAGATCCACTAGTCTAGCTCATCCTGTGTGGATGTTGTATAAGTTGTCACCTCCAGCTACCCCTGCTCCTTCCAGTCAAGTTCCATCTGCATCTGATGAGCCCAAACCCACGCAGCTGGGTCTTCTATGCACCTCACCTATGTCAGAGGAATGGCAATGACGTAGTCTAAACAACCTCTGTCTCTACTGTGGAGAAGCAGGTCATCGTAAGTGCTTGTCCATCTTCTCTATTAATAAGTCTTCTGTAGTTGGAAATTAAAAGTAAAAATACCTGTGCTTAGTGAAAAATTACTAAACAAATATATCATAAACGATGATTAATAATTAATAATTAATGAAGTGGAGCAGCTGCACTCACAATATTGTGCATACCAATAATAGCAAAGTGAAATTTAACAGTGTTGCGCTGCCATATAAATATAATGCACAACTTAAATGTGCATAAATGTTGTCTAAACCAAAAATTATAACATTATTCAAATGCCACAAAACATATATAATCATGCAATATGAGTCCAAGAATGTAGTGCACAAGATATGAAAAAAAGTGTTATTTACATAAAGATTGAGTCCAAAAAACAAAAGTCCATTAGATGGTGATCCACGCAGTGCCAGGTGGCTCTTATTATAACTTCAGTGAGTTGACACCCTTGCAGTTCAGACACACATAGCCTCTTACCAGAATCTCAGACTTATCAAGGTCATTAACCACCTTAGTAAGCTTCATCTTTCACTTTAGGTTTAGGCTAACTTTCCCTTCTCCAATCGTCCTTTAATATAGCAATACTGGGAGGCAGGCTTATCCAGGACAGACTCAGACCAGATGATTCCACATATGGATGAGCCGAACACCCCCCGGTTCGGTTCACAGCAGGTCATGCAAACAGGCAAAACATTTCTTCCAACATGCAAACACCATTAAAGTCTATGGGACACGAACATGAAAAATCAAAAGTGCTAATTTTAAATGTTAATATGCAAGTTATTGTCAAAAAAAGTGTTTAGGGACCCGGGTCCTGCCCCAGGAAACATGTATCAATGCAAAAAAAAGTTTTAAAAACTGCATTTTTTTGGGGAGCAGTGATTTTAATAATACTTAAAGTGAAACAATAAAAGTGAAATATTCCTTTAAATTTCATACCTCGGGGGGTCTCTATAGTATGCCTGTAAAGTAGCGCATGTTTACCGTGTTTATAACAGTCCCTGCACAAAATGACATTTCTAAGGGAAAAAGAGTAATTTAAAACTACTCGAAGGCTATAATGAATTGTCGGGTCCCGACAATACAGATCAAAGTCATTAAAAAATAATAAAAAAAAAGTGTGGGGGCCCCCCTAAGTTAAAATGCAAGGCCCTTCAGGTATGGTATATATATATATTAAGGGGAACCTTATGCCAAATAAAAAAATTAAACCCCGAACTATAATAAACATCTTGCGCGTCATTAGGCCGGGTACCTCCGGTGCCTCCGGTGCAGGCGATCATGCGTCGTTCCTCGCTGGAGAGTGGAGAGCAATGCTGGAGAATGGATGATCGCTGGACATCAAGAATGGAGTACAATGCTGGACAGACTGGATTACATCGCTTGAATGTTTTTTTTATTTAAATTTTTTTATTTTTAATAAAGGACTTGTCCTAAGCTGTCTCCTGTCATTTTTAACATTTTCACACTTTTTCTTTGTGAAATGGGAGGGGTTACTAATTCACATAGAGGGGTGGGATCTGGAGTTCCCAATTGTTAAAGGGGACTTCCAGATTACGATAAACCCCCCACCCACAGACCCCCACAACCACCAGGCAAGGGTTGTTGGGATCAGGCCCTTGTCCCCATCAACATGGGGACATCCTCCCCATGTTGAGGGCATGCGGCCTGATACAGTACAGGAGGGGGGGCACTCTCTTGCCCCCCCCCCCCCTCATTTCCTGTGGCCTGCCAGGTTGCATGGGTCTGGTATGGATTTTGGGCGGAACCCCACACCATTTTTTTTTATTTTTTTGGTGCGGGGTACTCCTTAAAATCCATATCAGACCTGAAGGGTCTGGTATGGATTTTTGGGGGGAACCCCACGCCATTTAAAAAAAAATGGCGCAGGGTTCCCCTTTAAAAACGGCGCAGGGTTCCCCTTAATTCCTGATATGGAATTTTGGGGGGACCCCCATGTTTTTTTTATTTTTATTTTGGTTCGGGGTTCCCCTTAATATGCATTCCAGACCCAAAGGGCCTGGTAATGGACTAAGGGAGGAACCCATGCAGTTTTTTTTCAATGACATCGATCTGTATTGTCGGGACCTGGCAATTCATTATAGCCGCAAATAGTTTTAAATGACTTTTTTCCTTTAGAAATGTCATTTTGTGCAGGGACTTTTCTAAGCACGGGAAACATGCAATACTTTGCAGGCATACTATAGACACCCCCCAGGTACAACATTTTAAGGAATATTTCACTTTTATTGTTTCACTTTAAGCATTATTAAAATCACTGCTCCCCAAAAAAACGTCTGTTATTAAAGGAAAAAAAAATTTGGGCTGAAATGACTGTTTACAGGGTATAGAGACATAATAGTTAACTGATTCCTTTTAAATTTGATTAAAAATAGATAAAAATCAATCATATAATGTACCTGTAGTTTCGTTTTTGCATCTACTTTCGTTTTTGCATTTAGTTTCGCTTTTGCATGTTATCCTGCCTGTGTGCATGTACAGAGCCATAGAGCAGTGATGGTTTGGAAAATGAAACTAGAATCTCCCAGTACTGTGGTCCTCAGGAAACAAACAACCAGGAAGTGTCCAGAACAGAGAACAATTACAGCAACATCAGAGCAAAAACGAACAACGAGGACATGAAACCAGGACTGCAGTAAGGTAAAGGAAGCTATTTAGCTAAAAAAAAGAAATTCCTTTAGTGACCCTTTAAAACTTTGTTTTGCATTGATACATGTCCCCAAACACTTTTTATGACAATAACTTGCATATTAACCTTTAAAATTAGCACTTTTGATTTCTCCCATAGACTTTTAAAGGGTGTTCCGCGGCTTTTCGAATTTGCCGCGAACACCCCAAATTGTTCGTTGTTCGGCGAACAGGCAATGTTTGACTCAAACAGATAGCCCAACCCTAATTATGACACAATTGAAGGTTTTTATACACATGATTACATAGGTATCACATTAATATTACAATTGTACGTTTATGGCAACAAGGTGCGTAACATACTAATTCTAATCAGGACTCGAAAGAATGCAAACATGTACTGAAAACATTATTAGTGCTGTGTGCACAGTGAGGGCTGTATGCAATACATACAAAATAGAATATAATTATATACAGAACTTACAAATTTCCTTTACAAACCGCAATAAGTTCTCTTTATTCTGTGCTGATGGGGTGATGATGTGGGGGAATTGGTTATGGCAAAAAGTAGGAGGGGCGATGCCTGTAAGTGCCTTTGGGAATAAATCAAACGAAAAGCTTTTGTTACCTTTAGCTAGTGAGAGGAAGATGGTATGTGTAGGAGGTAGTTGATCCAGGTATAGGCCTTAGTAAGCATTGCAGAGTAGTATTCCAGTTGAGGATTTGAGAGATGGGCATTTCTGTTCTCAGACCTGTAATTGACAGAGGGTGGAAGAAAAAAAAAAGAAAAAATAGAAAGAAAAAGAAAAAAGTATACAGAAATGGTAAGGAACAGTTATTAAAAAGTAAGGATGATTCCAGTCGATCATGGGATACTGCACATTATTTGTGGAGGAGGAATCGTGGGTAGTGAGTTCCATCTGACCAGGGAGGTCGGATAATATGATTCCTTTGGAGTTAAGATTTAGAGGCATTTAGGGTGTGTTAGACTTTTGCTTGCGCTTATCTGAGACAACCTGCCAGGCGTCCTGGCCATTCACCAATAGGGGGTGATCGGGATGTGGGCTCTTGCTCCAGAAGAATGTCCCAGGATCGGAGCAGTACCAAGCCTTCAATAAGTGATGTAATCATGGAGGTAGCATCATTGTATGTGAAGGTAAGCTTTATAGGATAACCCCAGCAATAGTTGATATTGTGGTTCCGTAATGCTTATGTGATTGGCAGAAAAATACTTTCTTTTTTGCAGTGTCTATTGAGAGAGATCCGTGTACATTTGAAGGTGGGAGAATTGCTCAGGTAGTTTTGCAGAAGTTGGACATAACCTGATCCTTTGCACCCCTAGTCAGAAGGAGCCGGAACTACAAGGTAAACATTGGCTCCTTCTGACAGCTCCGCTGACACACACTTAGGGGCGCAGGTGGGGGGGGGTTTGGGCGGATGTAATGATTTTGCGGGCCGCAGGTTCCCCACCCCTGCTTTACATGATAGAAATGTACCCTCATAATAACATCTCTAGGAATGTTGTCAAGAAGGTAAGAGGGTTTGGGTAGGCAACAAGTTCTGTTAATAACTATTTCAGAATCTGGAATAGATAGTAAGATCGTGCAGATAATGTAACAGGCATTTTGGTTTAGTTGGACATTTTGGACAGATTCAGGGACACCTCTTAGTTTCACGTTGTTCCGCCATGAGCAGTCCTCAACTTTAGCTTTTAGTTTTCCCATTTCTTCATCTTGGTCATTGTGCATCTATTAAGTTGTTATGAGAGGATGCACATTCTCCCATTTTCTGCTCTATGTGGTTCACTCTCCCTCCCAACTCCTGCACATCAGCTTTAAAATTTGTTATACATTCCTTCATGACTGCATGGAGAGAAGCCAGCAGGGACACCAACATGTCCTTTAAAGTTGATTCAGAGACATGCTTATTGCTAGCAGGAAGGATCTGTAGGTCTCAGCTTGCTCTCTGGTTGTATTGATGGAGTTACAGCTGTGGCCTACCTCTATAGGTGAAAAGCCTGTTGACAGCCTTAGCTGGGTTCTGTGTCACTGGGGTTAAGGCCACTTGTGATCGTGGTTTTGAGGCCTTAGGAGCGCCGGACTGTGTGGGGCTCTGTGGAAAGCAAGAGGAGCCTCTGGATGAGGCAGGCGAGCCACCGCTGCCACCATCTTGGACATGCGGCCGCTCTGTGGGAGGAAAGAAATGAGGCAGCTTATTAGAGCCTACAGCGTCCTTCTTTCTGGCCATCTACATGGATAGAGGGACACTGTGGCAGATAGCTGAGAGGTTTCCAACCCCAATGGCAGCCTCTATATGCTGGATTCCCTGGTGTTCTGGAGGAGCTGATTGGTCAGACTGTCATCCATCAGCGCTGTAGCCAAAAGTTAGTAAAATACTGGCTTCATTACTACAGAAGGTGACTTTATGATTCTTTTAGTGAGATCCTACGCAACTTCTCTCAAGATTTAGGATAGTCAGCATTCCCTGGGGATTTATCCAGTAAGTAGGCGACATCACCCTTACCTAGGCACTGTGGGTGGAAGCTGGTTGTAATGTAAGTACAGTATATTTAATAACTTTCTCCCTACTGCTTTTTAACTTTAAAGCTACTGTTCATATTAGATGGACCATGCTTTTCACTGCAAGGTCTGCTTTAATGCATTTGTCTCTTACCTAAAAAAAGCTCTGCTGTACATTTCATAACAAAATAAAAATATGGCATCCTATTACAGGATCTACTTCCAGGATCAACAGGTTGACATTTTTGATTATGCCCAGAGTTATACTTTAAAACCATAAAACATAGGATGATAATGTCCTTGGACTAGGCTAGTGGATGGGCATACTGTTGGATATACTAGTAATCAGATTAAGTGTTACATTTGAACTCTGAATAAGGCACACTGACAAATCATTACAAATAGTTAGGAACACAGGCCCAGATTCAAGAAGCACTTGCGCCCGCGCAACCATAGGTTGCGCGGCGCAAGGGCTTACTTGCTCCGGTGTAACGAGTGCTCCTGATTCAGGAACCTTGTTACACCGACTGCAGCCTAGGATATGACAGACATAAGCCTCCTTATGCCTTCATATCCCAGGCTGCATTCTTGCGTTGGCCGCTAGGGGGAGCGGCCATTGTGATCGGCGTATAGTATGCAAATTGCATACTACCACCGATTCACAAAAGTTGCGCGGGCCCTGCGCACGCAAGGTACGGAGTTTCCGTACGGCAACTTTAGCGCAAGGTTGCTCCTGCTAATAGCAGGGGCAACCAATGCTAAAGTATAGCTGCGCTTCCCGCTCGTGAAATTTAAATTTCACGTCGTTTACGTAAGTGATTCGTGAATGGCGCCGGACGCCATTCACGTTCACTTAGAAGCAAATGACGTCCTTGCGACGTCATTTGCCGCAATGCACGTCGGGAAAGTTTCCCGACGGAGCATGCGCTGTTCGCTCGGCGCGGGAGCGCGCCTAATTTAAATGATTCCCGCCCCCGGTGGGATCATTTACATTAGGCGCCCTTACGCAGGGCTAATTAGCATAGCGCCCGCGCAATTTACGGAGCTACTGCTCCGTGAATCGCGGGCAAATCGAAATATTTGCGTGGGCGCAGAGAAAAATCTTTGCTCTTTGCCCACGCAAATATTGCTCCGATCTACCTGAATCTGGGCCACTGTTAGCTAATACCATAGATTTTAACACAAAATTTCAAAACCAGTAAAATCCTTTTAGACCATGACTCATAGATTTCACCACCCAAGGGTGCTGTGACTCAGAGTTTTACATTACCCGCCAGCTGCTCTGCCCTTGCCTCTTATATATTATGAGACCAAGCTCTTTACAACTATGCCTCCATAAGCGCATTGCACTGAAAGTTATTATTGCTACTACTAATAATATTAACATCTTCATCCTATTTTTATAGTGTTATTAAACTATCAACTGGAAATACTGTAGCAATATAATTAGAAGGAGTGATGACAAATTGCATGATCTGACAAAAATAGAGAAAAATAAAAAGATTACAGTTTTTGGGAGTAATTTGCTAACTGCTAACTATATTAACTTCAGAGAGTCATAATTATACAGTAATGAAATATGAACAAGGATATTTTTGGTACTCGGTAGAAGAACAAACTAATTGCAGCAGAATTTACACTGTCCCCATGCAGAGCAGAAAAGTCAATAAGGTATTTTTGTATTTTATTGAGTGCATTGCACAAACATTATTGACCGCAGTATCTATGAAGAGAAACAACATTTCAATTGTTGTTAAATCAAGCATTAACCTATAACTAAAGGCAAAAGTTTTTTTTATTTGGACTTCTGTTGAGTCTACAGTACAGGAAGTGAAGAGGAATTTCCCTAATGAGACAAAGGTAAAAAAAAATAACAGTGGTTTTAATCCTCCCCTGCTTTAAAAAAAAAAAGGTTTGGCTTCAGATATTTTTTTAGTTTATCTAAATCTCTTCTTTTATTTAATATCAAATGCATGCGATCTCATAATGCTTTCTGAGATCTTTTAAGGACAATGCTATTGATGCAATCTCCTTAGTTCCCCAGGCCAGCAGAGCTCCAGTCAGTGGTGTATTTAGGTTTTGTGCTGCCCTAGGCCTGACTAAACTTGTGCAACACCTAATTTAAATATAATCCACCCCTTCCTGTCAAGGTCACACCCCTTCCTGTTTAAGACATGCCCTGAAATCTCTGCTTAATCTACAGAGATTTCCTCTCACTTTCTGTTTGGCTATGTGTCAGGAAATGAAGGGAAATTAACGGATGGCAAAAAAAATGAACAGGGGCTATAACCATCCCTTGCTTAGTTCTACTTTAAACACAAATTTCTGTTAAATTTATGGAGAGGACTAGAGGATATAACATGTCAGTGGTGCAGCAGAAAACATGTAGCACAGTGATGGAGGTATGTGGTCCAGGCAGTGAGCAAAGGAAGGATTGGGGGCAGAAACAAATAACACAAGCAAATGATTGCAGGAAAGTCCTACTGATAAGGATAAACCTCTAGTACAACTCTAGAGCATAACCATTCTGCCTCTGATTCAAATTCATAATAGTGAAACATGCAGACACAAGGAGTTTAGTCTACATCCTTCACCATCCAACGTTGAGAGAGAGAGAAGGAACTTTATTGCTACAATAGCTTTATAGACAAAATTACATCATTCATATGCACACAGTTGATTTGTCAGTCCATATATGGCTTTCTTTTTTGCCCTTGTGGCTTATATTTCAGTCTTGGGAGCCATCTTTGCTTCACTGGATGGAGGGGGTTATGGAAGGAGTGAGCAGTAACAGCTGTCTTCATTTATCACTTCAGAAGGGTTGTTTAACTCTATAATGACTTTTAAGGAAAGTAACAGTATTCTAATACACCCATACATATATATGTATACACACACACACACATATATATATATATATATATATATATATATATATATATATATATATATATATATATAGATCAAGAATTAAAAGAAACAAAACAATATAAGAAAGAAAAGCAACATTTGAGTGGTTTAAGAGAAAAGTAACATAAACACAAAATAATCATTTTATTTAACTCCATCACAGTCCCCCCTTAAAATGACTATTTTATCAGTACTGTCCCTATGCTCTCTTTGTCCCTGTGCCTGGCCTCCCTATCAGCAACTCTTTTGTGTTTCGCTTAGCGTCCAGACAGGGATTATCTGTAGTCCTTTACCAACGAAACGTCAGGAGGCAGTCAAACACTATTCTTTCCCTCACTTGAGAATGTTGTATGTGTTTTTTTAACAGCTAAGGACTGTAATAGAGGATACGGTCAATACAACAAACCATTATCATAACCAATATAAGCAGAAACAAAATTGCTATACCTGAGTATAAATGTGTTATCACCCAAAATACTGTCCCCAGGTAACATTCTAAATACACCCCCCTTGTTAGCTAAAATCATGTCTAGGGCCATACGATTTTACAAAGTCTTTTGTGAAGTGGCCTCTAGTTGTCAGCTAAACCTTGGAGTGCATCACTGTTTATAGTTAACAAACCTCTGTTGATTATAGTAAATATAATTAATCCAATCTACATACTTATTTGAACCCTCTTTATCCCATTACTAAATTACATTTTGTAAAAGCAACAATCTTACCAGATTACTGTATTTCTCTTCTTACTATACTTTCACTTATAATTGCTTTCATTTTGCAAAAGAACATTAATTTATATTGGGCTTTCCTAGATATTCTATTTCTGAAAGAAACTTATTCATGTTGATTTACACAATTTTTCAGAACCAATCATACAGTATGATCGACTGAACCACATATGCGCTTGTCACACTATGACTGTTAAACAAAATTTCTATTTAACACAAGGCAGTCTTAGTTCATCCTTCAGGGTAGACAAACATACAGGAAGTTCCACTGTGCTAAAATATAGATCAATTTAAAAAAGCACAATATTCCTCCCCAATAAATACATTTGTCAACCAAAAGCCTGAAAAAGTGACTTTTTAATTCACAACTGTGGCTCTATCACACTGCATCATTTATTCATAATGTATCTATACACTGTTTTAACCGACCTTTCTTTTTAACATCCAGTTGTCACTATACAAAGCTCAGTCAAAGCTGCGTATATTGACACCTCCCATTCTCTTTGAAATAACACCCTTAGAGTAAGATGTTCTTCAAAACAAATGGTGCAAAAACCCAATTTTTTTTAAAAATACCAATCATCCACATACACTTGTACAATGTAAATGTATGAGGGAGATCTCTATATTAATCAAAAATACTAATTTAATAAGGGCTTTCTTTAGACCTTCAAATGATTGTATACAAGTTATAATTTATTATTGAAGAAAGATTTGCCCTATAGTAAGCCTTTATAATTCATTAACATTCATTCAGACAGATATTTTGTCTTCAAGAATTTCAATGAACTCTCAAGAAAAGTTATTTAGGCTCAAAAATGTTTTAAAACCATTACTTTAGTAAGCCACATCTTTTAAATATATTTTTTCTCATCCATGAACCTCCATTCCAGGTCTCTGGTTTCAGCACTAACATTCTGCTCTTCAGATTCACAGAAGAGAAAATTACCATAGCAATGACTGGACTGACCAGGCTGTGTAACCTGACATTCCCTTCATGTAATGATCTCCAAAGAAAAACATCTGTTACTGCTAAACCGAATCTTCCAAGCTTCGTATGCCATACATTGTAAGATTCATTGACAATCAAATTTTATCGTTTTTCTAATTTTTAACCTTTTTTAAAAAAATGTAAACATATTTAATTTGTACATCTGCCAAAAATCATGTACATTACATTATAATGTGACATTTCTTGATTTTAGTAATGACAAAAAATTGTTTAGGGGACAATCTCGTGAAACTCAGATTGGTTCCTGCGCATGAACTGACTGACGTTTTCCCGAGAAAATTCCTCCAACCAAAGTCCTTACTCTTATCAGAAATACTCAATTACAAAAACTTTTAACAATTGTTTTTTCTACAATTTTTGCTAATTTTAGATTGAACAAAACTTTCATATTTTAATATTTTTTCCTGGGTAACCTTAAGTAAATTAGAATAATCTACTACTTTAAATTTAATAACCAAATCCAAGTTTGGAATCTTTTGTAAAAAATGTTCAATCCTTATTTCCTGCAACCAAATCTGTAGGATTTTTGTTAAATACTAAATACCTTGTTGTTTTCCATTAACTGAATTTTATACAGTTCTTTACATAATCTTAATCAATAGTTTTTCCCGTTTGTGCTTTGAATGACATGTAATAACTAGTGTTGCTCACGAATATTCGCATTGCGAATATTCGACTCGAATATAGCATATTCGAGAAATCGCGCTATATTTCGAAATTCGCGGTGAATATTCGCAATTCCGAATATTCGATTTTTTACAATTTTTTTTTTGAATCA
This sequence comes from Rana temporaria, assembly GCF_905171775.1. NCBI lineage: Eukaryota > Metazoa > Chordata > Amphibia > Anura > Ranidae > Rana > Rana temporaria. Next base: position 343,714,893 of record NC_053491.1, read on the forward strand.
GATCACATCCTAGATATCTCCATCGACGTCTAAAAGCATTGCTGGTATCATTAGAGACCCTGGGCCGAGTAGCTGAAGCGTTCATTGAATTTTCCAGAAAGATCGCAATGCGATTATTCGGCAAACGCAATATCGCGCGATTATTTTCCTCGCCCCGATCTTCCACATCAGAGCGATTTTTACAGTTTCATTTTTAAAACAGATCACATCCTAGTGATCTCCATAGACGTCTGAAAGCATTGCTGGTATGATTAGAGCCATTGGGCCGAGTAGCTGAAGCGATCATTTTATATTGCCGAATATTCGCAATGCGAATATTCGGCAATAGGAATATTGCGCGATTATTTGCTCCGCCCTTTTGCATCAGAGCCAATCAGAGTTCTCCTTCCACACTCGTCACAGGTTAGCAACCAATAGGAACCTGCCTGCATGGACATTATATAAGCTCACTCCCAGCACCATTTCATTGCAGATTCAGAAGCTGGCTATAGAGTGTGGAGGCTGTTTCTGTGTTCCTGGTTTCCTGTGTCTTTGTTCTTGATTGATTTAGATCATCACCAGCATTGCTATTTAGTGATTCCAGTGGATCTTTTCCAGTATATCAACTGCTTTTTTCAAAGCAATAGACCCAAGAGCTTTTTTCAAAGCTACGTTTTGTGCTGTTTTGTGCTGTTTTTTTCATTTGTGTTACTGTTTGATCCTGCAATCCTCCCTGTTCAGTTATATTTGCAAGAGATTTCAGAACACATATTGATCTGAGCTTTATAAAAGAGCTTTTCTAAAAGCTAAGTTTTGTTCATCTTGTGTTACTGTTAGATCTTGCAGGTTCGCTGTTCAGTGATATTTGATAGGCATCTCAGTTCAAATTTTGTTTAGTTTTCCCTAAAGAGCTTTTATAAAAGCTAAGTTTTGTGTTCAGTTTAGTTAAATTTTGTGTAGTAAGTGTACACACTGTTAGTGTACATTTATTTCATCTAGCTTAGCTTAGTGTGTGTTTAGTGTCTGTGTTTTGTGTTTAAAAAAAAAAAAAAAAAAAAAAGTTAGTGTTTGTTTAGTGCTTTTTTTTTTTTCTTTAATTTTGTAGTCCTTGTCTGGTGTACTACTTTTCTTATAGTTTAGTAGCTGTCTGTGTACGTCTTTGTCTGCGTGCCTGTCTTGTAAAAAAAACACAAAAACACATTTTGTTCACATTTTCCCCCCCAATAAAGTTTAACCCCCCCACACACATATCAGCAATAATGAGCGGCATCCGTGGCCGTGGCAGCAGGGGTAGGGGAGTTACTCCCAGTGCTGGATCGCTGCCAGCACGGGGTACCTCTCGTGCCCCTACTAGTGGTAGAGGATCGGGTGCAAGGGGAGTACGCCTGATCCGGGAGTTCTTCCCATCGGGCAGCCGCCCGATATTGCCATCTCAGGCTCAAGTAGTGGTGGACTACATGGGGCACAGCAGTGCCACTGAGTCGTCGGTCCCGACTCACAGTAGTACCACCATTACACCGTTGCCTGTACTACCCCCCCCCAGCCCCCAAGAGTCCAGCATCTTACTGTTCGACAGCGACAGTGATAGGGATCTCTTGGGGGAGGCCATGCATCAGGCAGACCTCCAGCTCTGTCCTGATGGTCAGGACCTTTTTGAAGGGATGGATGAGGAGGATGGGATACCTGCTGGCAGTATCCCAGAGACATCCCTTCAAACTGGTGCTGCTGTTTTGGTGCAGGAAACAGCAGCACCTAGTCAGACCCAGGCGTGGGTGAGGGGACAGCGGAGCCAGGCTAGAGGCTCCATGTCACGTGGTTCCCTCAGACCAACACATCTCAGCCCTTGGTCTGACATCTCTGGGGGCGAAGAGGGTGACCCATCATGGTTGCCATCTGACGCGTCGGCTCACTACGTCAGTGACGACGGGGAAGGTAGGCACCCTGGTGAAACGGTGCGCCAGGTCACCACCAGGGAGACCATCGTCAGGGTCTCCACTGGTGATGGCAGCAGGAGGTGTCAGGAGGAGGAGGAGCAGCAGCAGCAGCAGCAGCAGGCAGCTCCACCTGTGCGCACCGAATCCCAGCAGGTGCAAGTAAGCGTCACCCCATCTGACAGGAGGGCGGTGCTGAAGTCACCTGTCTGGAATTTCTTTACCCTGGTGGCAGACAACCCTACCGTGGCCATCTGCCGGATTTGTAAAGTGAGGGTGAAGAGAGGGAAGTGTTTGGCTCGGGTGGGTACCACAGCCCTGAACCAGCACCTGAGGATAAACCACTGGGCGTTGTATGAAGAGATGAAGCGTGGTGGTGGTAGCAGCACCACCACCACACGTGAGCAGGGTACAGCAGCCCCTGCCACATCTTCATCTGTTTCCAGCAGGTCATGCCCCCCCGCTCCCTCTAGTAGAGGTACTGGTACCGGCAGCCAGACCTCTACTTCCACAGCACCCTCCACGTCTGTGTCCCGCACTGCCGTCCGGCGCCAGGCGTCGATTTCAGACGCCTTTGACCGCACCACTCCCTTCCCCCCTGGAGACCGACGTGTGCGTTCCCTCAATGGGCTCCTGGCAAGGGTTATTGCCCAACATCTGCTGCCCTTCAACATAGTTGACAGCAACCCCTTCAGGCAGATGTTGGAGCAGGCCCAACCCCAATGGCGTGTCCCCAGCCGCCATTTCTTTGCCAGGACTGGTGTCCCTGCCCTACACCAGCACATTGTGCAGAATGTAACCCTGTCGCTGGATCACGCTGTCAGCGACAGGGTTCATCTGACAATGGATGGCTGGACCAGCAGGCAGGGACGCTACATCAGCTTCACGGCCCATTGGGTTTCCCTCCGAGGCGTCGGTGAGGGATCGTCGGCAACCGATCTTGTGGTGCCGCCCCGGGGTGTCCAGGGGAGAACTGCTGGTCTCCCTCAAGCCACTGTCTCCGCAGCTGCTGAGCCTCCCAGCAAGCGCCCCCGTAGCTACTCAAGTGTGGGGCACGTGCGCTGTCAGGCCGTGCTCCAGCTTGTTAGTTTAGGGGACCGGAGACACACTGCAGAAGAAGTGCTGAAAGCACTTCAAGCTCAGGTCCAGAAGTGGCTGACACCCCGAAGGCTCCAGCCAGGTATGGTTGTCTGCGATAACGGCAGCAACCTACTCGCCGCCCTCCATGCTGGCAGTCTGACGCACGTGCCCTGTCTGGCACATGTCCTCAACCTGGTGGTGCAGAAGTTCCTGCGCACTTATCCAGGGTTGAGTGACATTGTGGCAAAGGCGCGTAGGATTGCCAGCCACTTCAGGCGCTCCCCAACCGCTACCGCGTCCCTGTCCAAATTGCAGCGGAAGTACAATCTGCCCCTTCACAGGCTGATTGTGGACAGTGTGACGCGGTGGAACTCCACCCTCCACATGCTGAAGAGGTTGTGGGAGCAGCAAAGGGCGGTGAGGGAGTACCTGATGGAACTAGGCACTCAGAGGGCTTCACCACAACTCCCTTTCATCGCCTGTGCGCAGTGGGGGCAGATAAACCAGGTCTGCCAAGTGTTGTCCTCCTTCGAGCAGGCGACCAAGATGGTCAGCAGTGAGCAAATTGGCCTCAATAGCGTGCTGCCAATACTGTTCATGCTGGAGAGGACACTAGATCGCCTGCTCGAGGCTGGGGAGAGTGCCTTGGTGGAGCAGGAGGAGTCAGCAATGCTCCACCGAGACCAGGGCCAGGACCAGGAGGAGGAGGAGGAGGAGGAGGATGATGATGAAGAGGAGGAGGAGGTGGTTGCTGGTGTCGTCCCGGAGTCAGGGCCTGGTCAGGAGGGAGAGCCGGTGTTGGGGGCACCGATAGTCCGGGGGTTGGGCATGTCTGAGTTTGACCAGCAGCGCCTCAGGGAAGAAGAGTCGCACCTCATTCACCTGGCCAGCATTGAGGAGTCACAGCGGGCTGTGCTCTTCCCCATGGCTGCCCACATGCTGAGATGCCTCAGGAGGGACCCCCGGGTTAAGACCATCAAGACGAGGGATGATTTCTGGATGGCCACCCTTTTGGATCCCAGGTGCAAGGGGAAACTGGAGCAGTTCATCCCAGCCAGCCGGAGGCAGCACCGGATGGAGGAACTGCAGGCAGCCATTGTCAGACGGTTGGAGCAGGCAACTCCCCGGCCTCCAGTTGTCCCCCCTCATCTCACCCAGCAGGTGGCTGCACCCAGCTGCAGCCGAGCAGGGGACCTAATGGAAGAGATGAGGATGTTCTTCCAAACCGAGCGACCCAGTACCACCACCAGCAGCAGCAGCAGCAGTCACCACCAGCGGCTGGCCCACATGGTGGCAGACTACATGGCGTCCGTCGGTGCTTCTGACAGTATGAGCACCGACGACCCCATGGAGTACTGGGTTGCCAGATTGGACACCTGCCGCGAGCTCGCTCAGTATGCGCTGGAGTTATTGTCTTGCCCCCCCTCCAGCGTACTATCTGAGCGGACATTCAGCGCGGCAGGTGGGGTGGTCACGGACAAGAGGACCCGTCTGTCCACAGACTCCGTGGACAGACTCACATTCATAAAGATGAATGAGTCCTGGATCGGCGGTGACTTTCTGGCACCCGTCGTCGGTTCAGGGCGCTGAAGGGTCCCTTGCCATGCATTCCCTGATGAAGCCCCGGACCTGATGTATTTACAGTGCTGAATATAACTATTTCAACATCAGAGAAAATCAATGTTAATATTTGGTACAGTAGGCTTTCTTTGCAATTACAGCGGTCAAACATTTCTTGTAGTTTTACACCAGCTTTGCACACACTGGAGGAGGGATTTTGGCCCACTCCTCCACACAGATCTTCTCTACATCAGTCATGTTTCTGGGCTATCGCTGAGAAACACGGAGTTTGAGCTCCCTCCAAAGATTCTCTATTGGGTTTAGGTCTGGAGACTGGCTAGGCCACGCCAGAACCTTGATATGCTCCTTACAGAGCCAATCCTTGGTTATCCTGGCTGTGTGCTTTGGGTCATTCTCATGTTGGAAGACCCAGCCTCGACCCATCTTCAAAGCTCTAACTCAGGGAAGGAGGTTGTTGCCCAAAATCTTGCAATACATGGCCCCGGTCATCCTCTCCTTAATACAGTACAGTCACCCTGTCCCATGTGCAGAAAAACACCACCAAAGCATGATGCTACCACCCCCATGCTTCACATTAGGGATGGCGTTCTTGGCATGGTACTCATCATTATTCTTCCTCCGAACACGGTTAGTGAAATTATGATCAAAAAATTATATTATAGTCTCATCTGACCACATGATTTTCTCCCATGACTCCTTTGGATCAGTCAAGACAATTATGTCAGCAGTTATTTCACACCCTATATACTCTTATTAAGACTGCTGTACATCATGGCAACTCCTGCCCATGTGATATGACTCTGTATCAACTACTACTGTTAATACTACTACTGCTGCTTCTGCTGCTGCTGCCGCCCAGTCAATACACCTATGTCAGCAGTTATTTCACACTCTATATACTCTTATTAAGACTGCTGTACATCATGGCAACTCCTGCCCATGTGATATGACTCTGTATCAACTACTACTGTTAATACTACTACTGCTGCTTCAGCTGCTGCTGCCGCCCAGTCAATACACCTATGTCAGCAGTTGTTTAACACTCTATATACTCTTATTCCTACTGCTGTTCATCATGGCACCTCCTGCCCATGTGATATGACTCTGTATCAACTACTACTGTTAATACTACTACTGCTGCTTCTGCTTCTGCTGCTGCTGCCCAGTCAAGACACCTATGTCAGCAGTTATTTGACACTCTATATACTCCTATTCCTACTGCTGTTCATCATGGCACCTCCTGCCCATGTGATATGACTCTGTATCAACTACTACTGTTAATACTACTGCTGCTTCTGCTGCTGCTGCCCAGTCAATACACCTATGTCAGCAGTTATTTGACACTCTATATACTCCTATTCCTACTGCTGTTCATGATGGCACCTCCTGCCCATGTGATATGACTCTGTATCAACTACTACTGTTAATACTACTGCTGCTTCTGCTGCTGCTGCCCAGTCAATACACCTATGTCAGCAGTTATTTGACACTCTATATACTCCTATTCCTACTGCTGTTCATGATGGCACCTCCTGCCCATGTGATATGACTCTGTATCAACTACTACTGTTAATACTACTGCTGCTTCTGCTGCTGCTGCCCAGTCAAGACACCTATGTCAGCAGTTATTTGACACTCTATATACTCCTATTCCTACTGCTGTTCATCATGGCACCTCCTGCCCATGTGATATGACTCTGTATCAACTACTACTGTTAATACTACTGCTGCTTCTGCTGCTGCTGCCCAGTCAATACACCTATGTCAGCAGTTATTTGACACTCTATATACTCCTATTCCTACTGCTGTTCATGATGGCACCTCCTGCCCATGTGATATGACTCTGTATCAACTACTACTGTTAATACTACTGCTGCTTCTGCTGCTGCTGCCCAGTCAAGACACCTATGTCAGCAGTTATTTGACACTCTATATACTCCTATTCCTACTGCTGTTCATCATGGCACCTCCTGCCCATGTGATATGACTCTGTATCAACTACTACTGTTAATACTACTGCTGCTTCTGCTGCTGCTGCCCAGTCAATACACCTATGTCAGCAGTTATTTGACACTCTATATACTCCTATTCCTACTGCTGTTCATGATGGCACCTCCTGCCCATGTGATATGACTCTGTATCAACTACTACTGTTAATACTACTGCTGCTTCTGCTGCTGTTGCCCAGTCAAGACACCTATGTCAGCAGTTATTTGACACTCTATATACTCCTATTCCTACTGCTGTTCATCATGGCACCTCCTGCCCATGTGATATGACTCTGTATCAACTACTACTGTTAATACTACTGCTGCTTCTGCTGCTGCTGCCCAGTCAATACACCTATGTCAGCAGTTATTTGACACTCTATATACTCCTATTCCTACTGCTGTTCATGATGGCACCTCCTGCCCATGTGATATGACTCTGTATCAACTACTACTGTTAATACTACTGCTGCTTCTGCTGCTGTTGCCCAGTCAAGACACCTATGTCAGCAGTTATTTGACACTCTATATACTCCTATTCCTACTGCTGTTCATCATGGCACCTCCTGCCCATGTGATATGACTCTGTATCAACTACTACTGTTAATACTACTGCTGCTTCTGCTGCTGCTGCCCAGTCAATACACCTATGTCAGCAGTTATTTCACACTCTATATACTCTTATTAAGACTGCTGTACATCATGGCAACTCCTGCCCATGTGATATGACTCTGTATCAACTACTACTGTTAATACTACTACTGCTGCTTCAGCTGCTGCTGCTGCCCAGTCAAGACACCTATGTCAGCAGTTATTTGACACTCTATATACTCCTATTCCTACTGCTGTTCATGATGGCACCTCCTGCCCATGTGATATGACTCTGTATCAACTACTACTGTTAATACTACTGCTGCTTCTGCTGCTGCTGCCCAGTCAAGACACCTATGTCAGCAGTTATTTGACACTCTATATACTCCTATTCCTACTGCTGTTCATCATGGCACCTCCTGCCCATGTGATATGACTCTGTATCAACTACTACAGTTAATACTACTGCTGCTTCTGCTGCTGCTGCCCAGTCAAGACACCTATGTCAGCAGTTATTTGACACTCTATATACTCCTATTCCTACTGCTGTTCATCATGGCACCTCCTGCCCATGTGATATGACTCTGTATCAACTACTACTGTTAATACTACTACTGCTGCTTCTGCTGCCCAGTCAAGACACCTATGTCAGCAGTTATTTCACACCCTATATACTCTTATTAAGACTGCTGTTCATCATGGCACCTCTTGCCCGAGTGATTTGACACTGTATTGTCAATGTCTACTACTACTATTACAGCTCAGTCAAGACACCTGTGTCCCAATTTTTTGGTACACTATTGACTACTATGACCACTACTGATGCTGTAAAGTATTCCCCAAGTGTTTTTATGCTATGTATTACTATTACCACTACTGCTTGTAAATCATGCCTGTGTGATACTTAGTGGGAATGCTTTAATAAGCATTCCTAGTATGGATACCCGTAAATGTATTAATCTTAATTAGTGTGAATGCTTTAATAAACATTTCCAGTATTGATATCCGTAAATTTAGTAATCTTATTATTCCTTAAGTTTTTTGGTTCTGCGTAACTTCGGCATACTTTCAGCTATTGAGACCATTCAACTGTAAAAATGTTCGTCTCGTTCAGCTAATGATGGGACTTCTTCAAGTTTTTTTCTACTTTTTACACTTTTATAAATTTTAAGCTTTTAGACCCTTTTTTTAAACATTGAAGTCAATGAGAACATCCTTTTCCCCTTTGAATTCACATGCCATGCCAAAAGTTTCAGCTACTTCATACTTTCACTTACAGACACTGAAAAAACTTTAAAGCGGTCACAAAATATTTAGCTATCCGGCTATGACTTTTCAGATCGTTATCGTTTACAATTTTTTGGTGAAAACGCAATTTACGTTTTGCGAATTTTTCACAAAAATGCAATAGGTTATAATGTAAACCTATGGAGGGGATTTAGAGTCTGTCATGTGACCTTAACATTGGAGATCTTTGTAATTAAAAATATCTTTACAAAAAGGGGAAACAAATTGGTCTCACGCCCACAAGATCTACTTTTCATACACAATTTTTATATCAAAACGTAGCTATGCTTGTCTGGTTTATGGCAATGTGACCAATTCTGCGATACGTATTTTAGTTTTAATTATTGGAGCAACAGCCAGAAATTATGTCTCATAGACTCTCATGTGAAATTATCTAAAAAATGTTGCTGCAGAACTCACAAAGACGCTCTTTTCTAAATCGCAGACATGGCCACATTTTTAAGTTTATCTACATAAATTTCATATCGATGCGTTTACAAGGGCCGTGTATTTCAAACGGTGTAGTCGTTGTATCAATTGCATGTACGTTTGAGGATTTATTAAGCTTTGTTTGGAGGCTTAAATCATGTATTAGATCTGTGAATTAAAAGCGTTTGTAATGTTATTTCTTTCCATAAATAACTTTCCTGACCTCAGTGCAATATTCCTCCTCACTGACCTGGGGGGGAGGGGAAACCTATTGAGGGGGGAGGGGCGACCAGGAAGTCAGCATACTCTATACTTTGCAGATAGAGAAAGAAGCTGTGTGTCCTAAAGATAGTGTAGTGGTTATGGTGAATGTCTTTGGCAAGGGGCTCACCAATTAAGCTATTCAGCATTCCCACTCGCATTTTCCTCAGGAAATGCATTGTCTAGTTATATTATATTTTAATACTCCTGCTGCTGCCTCCATGCTGAGTAAAGCTTCATGACCTTTCTGGCACAGCGGATCCACCAACAGCCTCCGCTACAAGCTACCAGACCGGACTACCAGACCGGATCTAAACAGCAAGTGTAACTATAACAATGAACCTTATGTTAAACCCTGTTTTGCGGCATTTATACTGCAACCATTGGGCTGACTGCAAGAGCTCATCTGCATTCTCTCTCTTTCTTGCTCTCCCTCTCTCTCTCTTTGTATATATATATATATTGTTGCTTTTGTTATGTTCATTTTTCAACAGTTTATTTTGTGTTCGTCGTGTCTGTGTCGTGTGCTTTAGTTTGTCCTAGGTTAATGTTAAATAAAATAATAGTATAAAATGTTTTTGCTTATTATGAAGTTAAATGTGTTGATGTTGATTTGTTTGATGTGAAGTTAGATGTGTTTAAAAACCTACAACTCTATCTCAAAAAGAAATGAAACATTTCCAAAAAATAAGTTTTTTTAATACAAAAATAAATTTAAATATAGCTCTCAATCCGTTTTTGAATGCGGTGCATTTCCGCAATCTGACCCGATAGCTGCTGCTCTAGCAGAGCATTTTGTTGGTTGAGGTAGCTCATCTTCCGCTGGTTCTGAAGGATCTTCTGGTGCGTCTTTTCAATGAGTATATTTTGCCTCTTCAGATCTCTTGATGCTTTTAGGATATAATAAAAAAACATTTGGATTTCAAATAACGTTACCAAATAAATAAATATTTTTTTTTGCTTATTAATCAATCATTATCATGTGTATACACTTGTTATGTGTCTAACACATCCCGGGAGTGCAGAATTATTAGGCAAATGAGTATTTGGACCACATCATCCTCTTTATGCATGTTGTCTTACTCCAAGCTGTATAGGCTCGAAAGCCTACTACAGATTAGGCATATTAGGTAATGTACATCTCTGTAATGAGAAGGTGTGTGGTCTAATGACATCAACACTCTATATCAGGTGTGCATAATTATTAGTCAATTTCCTTTTCTTTGGCAAAATTGGCCAAAAGAAGGATTTGACAGACTCTGAAAAGTCCAAAATAGAGAGATATCTAGCAGAGGGATGCAGCACTCTTAAAGTTGCAAAGCTTCTGAAGCGTGATCATCAAACAAAAGAAGCGTGTGGAAAAACAAAGGTGCAAAATAACTGCCCATGAACTGAGAAAAGTTAAGCGTGCAGCTGCCAAGATGCCACTTGCCACAAGATTGGCCATATTTCAGAGCTGCAACATCACTGGGGTGCCCAAAAGCACAAGGTGTGCAATACCCAGAGACATGGCCAAGGTAAGAAAGGCTGAAAGACGATGACCACTGAACAAGACACACAAGCTGCAACGTCAAGACTGTGCCAATAAATATCTCAAGAAAGATTTTTCTAAGGTTTTATGGACTGCTGAAATGAGAGTGAGTCTTGATGGGCCAGATGGAAGAGCCCGTGGCTGGATTGGTAAAGGGCAGGGAGCTCCAGTCCGACTCAGACGCCAGCAAGGTGGTGGTGGAGTACTGGTTTGGGCTGGTATCATCAAAGATGAGCTTGTGGGGCCTTTTCGGATTGAGGATGGAGTCAAGCTCAACTCCCAGTCCTACTGCCAGATTATGGAAGAGACCTTCTTCAAGCAGTGGTACAGGAAAAAGTCACCATCCTTCAAGAAAAACATGATTTTCATGCAGGACAATGCTCCATCACACGTGTCAAAGTACTCCACAGCGTGGCTGGCAAGAAAGGGTATTAAATAAAAAAAAGTAATGACATGGCCTCCTTGTTCACCTGATCTGAACCCCATTGAGAACCTGTGGTCCATCATCAAATGTGGGATTTACAAGGAGGGAAAACAGTACACCTCTCTGAACAGTGTCTGGCAGGCTGTGGTTGCTGCTGCACGCAATGTTGATGGTGAACAGATCAAAACACTGACAGAATCCATGGATGTCAGGCTTTTGAGTGTCCTTGCAAAGAAAGGTGGCTATATTGGTCACTGATTTGTTTTTGTTTTGTTTTTAAATGTCAGAAATGTGTATTTGTGAATGTTGAGATGTTATATTGGTTTCACTGTTAAAAATAAATCATTGAAATGGCTATCTATTTATTTTTTGGTTAAGTTGCCTAATAATTCTGCACAGTAATAGTAGTCACCTGCACACACAGATATCCCCCGAAAATAACTAACACTAAAAACAAACTAAAAACTACTTCCAAAAAAATTCAGCTTTGATATTAATGAGTTTTTGGGGTTCATTGAGAACATGGTTGTTGTTCAATAATAAAATGAATCCTCAAAAAATACAACTTGCCTAATAATTATGCACTACCTGTATACTTCTAGCATCAATACCATATTATGGTTCTACAATCTGACAGGTGCGCTTTATATGTTGTCCATTTTTATATCTACATTTCGTTGTTGAAATGTTATTAATCATTGTGCACATATTTACCTTCCTGAATGAGGCTCACAGGACCGCTCTCTTCCTCCTGCTCTTCTGCTTGAGAAGTTGGGGTGGTGGGGGGGGGAAGCTCCTCAGCTTGCTCCTCAACAGGAGCTGGGGTTGGGGAGTGGGAGGGCCCTGGCTGCTCCTCCTCATCCATGTCCTCCTCTGCCGCATCCTCCTCTGCCGCATCCTCCTCCTCCTCCTCATCGGCCTGGCGCCTTCTGCGCTTGGCGCGGACAACTGGCATTGGAGCTCCTATAATAACACAATGTTCATATATTATAAAAATGTTTTCTAATGACGTATGCAAATTCTGTGTACTGTGCTGTATTGTATATGAATACAAATTGATTTATATAGACAGTTAACCAATGGGACAATGTTATATTAAAGGGTCTTGTGGGCACTACAGGGGACTGAGCGTGAGCTGGGATGCAACCATGTTAAAATGAGCTGTTTTTGTCTCCTTTGTTTTGTTCAGACCATCTCATGTTAAAAAAAGGGCCTGATGGAGCACACGGGATTACTATAACAACCCCACTCCTAACACAGGAATTTAGTGGTAATCTATATATATAAAACTCAACGTGTGTGTGTGCATAAATGTATGTATGTATGTATGTATGTATGTATGTATGTTCCAGCATCACGTACAAACGGCTAAAGATATTTATATGAAACTTGGCACACAGGTTACTTATATGTCAGCCACAAACATAGGATAGGTGGTTTAAACCTTACCCACCCCCACTTGCCATGGTCGGGGTTTTTCTTTAAAGTCCCATGCAAAGCAATGGGAAAATTATGTTCCCACATAACTTCTGTGTTCCTGTCTGCTGCCCCATGTCTTTTTTCAACAGTACTATGAATACCTTGGCCGGTGGTGATATATGTTAGCACAACATGGCATCTTGGTTAACAACATCTGACCTTACATGAATTACATATGACCTTACATAACTGTCACCAAAGGAGCTGCGGTGGCTCCACGCGATTGCCACTGCACTGACAACTGATTCACCTCTGCAGCTAGGGGTTCGGATCCCGCTCTCGGCTACCTGTGAATTGAGTTTGGTGGTCTCAGCCCCGCCACTGGTGGGTGTGCTATGCGAGGTTGGGTTGGGAGGACCCCCTCACACCCGCCATTGCCAACCGGGGCATGGAGAAAGGTGGCAGATTGCCTCTGGGGGAGGCCTCCCAACTCCTGCAGGCCGGCTCCTCTCTCTTTCGAGTTCACGCACAAAATACACTTTTTTAAAAAAAAACATAACTGTCAACAATAACTTACCTGGATGATATTTAGCCCGAAGACGTCTGACATTACCCATTTGGCGCCTCTTCAGGTCAGACCACTTCTTAACAATGGCCTTGTGGTCATGTTGGCCGCCAAAGTCAGCGATTAGGGCGCTGACCACAGCCCTTTTCTGTGGCTGCCGCCGCAGCTCATCGTATCCTGTTTCCAGGAACTTCTGCAAGATGAAGAACAAAGTATATTGTAATACTTCTGTTGACAGCCTTATGGATATATGACGTAAATGTATGCTATTCAACAATTGGAAGCATTCTCGCCTTATTAATCAATGACAGGGGTAACATGAAAGATTTTATATCCTGCCATTTCGGTCGCCACCTTTTTTGCATAAATATAGCAGCCATTATCATTTGCATAATTATGAATATATTATTAACAACACAGGATACACGTATAGGGGAGATATGCGTTGCTAACTCTTTTCCCTGTCAGGAGCCTAACGCCCCGGGGGGTCAGAGACGGGACCTTTTTCGGAGGACCACTGACGTATGTACCAGTCGCAGTTTTTTGTGATGTCACTCTTTAGGTGTGTGCACATTTTTCACTGCATCCGGGTGGAGTTTTTGGGTTGTGTTTTGCACGCCACAGGCTTTTCAACAGGAAAAAAACAGCTGGAGGCAGAATGGTTGCAAAACACTACGTGTTTGTTACTTAACTCTGGGTTTCAAGACCAGTCCACCTCCAGCTGTTGCAAAACTACTACTCCCATCAGCCACGGTCTGTCAGTGCATGCTAAGAATTTTACTTTTGCTGCATTTAGGGTGCCACAGTTTAGAGACCCGTGCATAAAGGCCTGAAAAATGGGGGCCTGCAGAACTTACAATACTAGAAGTGCCAGCATTCCCAGGCATGCTGGAAGTTGTAGTTCTGCAACATCTAAAGGGCAATATGTATTCGAACGTCCTTGGGCCTTGAGGACACTGAAGTCAGGACGTTCGCATACGTCCTATGTCCAAAAAATTTTTAAATTCATTATGCTAAATAACAAGGAAAAGTGCCTAAATACACATTTGCCAACCAGGGTGTCTGCAGCTGTCCAGGCATGCTGGGACTTGTAGTTTTGTAAAAGCAGGAGACACATTTTTTGTGAAATACTAATATATGATCATATATACTAACTTTTAAACTAGACTTAAATGCTGGGCTGGGCTGGGACTTGTAGTTTTGTAAAAGCAGGAGACACATTTTTGGTTAAATACTAATATCTGATCATATATACTAACTTTTAAACTAGACTTAAATGCAGTTGAAGATGATGAAATAACAGTGGTCAAAATACTTACACAAATCAGCAACTTTTCCTCAGACTTAGTGAAATTGCTTCCAACCATGTTGCTGTGTGATTGCGCTGCGATCATAAGTTGGAAACTGGCAAGGCTCCAGGAAATGGTCGCGTGTTGTTCGCGTGTTGATTGCGCTGCTTGGACCGAGATGGGTCCATATGGCTTCGGCTGTATGGACCACAGTAACTCTTTTCCCTGTCAGGAGCCTAGGAGCCTAACGCCCCGGGGGGTCAGAGACGGGACCTTTTCGGAGGACCACTGACGTATGCAACCGTCGCAGTTTTTTGTGATGTCACTCTTTAGGTGTGTGCAAATTTTTCCTTGCACCGGGTGGAGTTTTTGGGTTGTGTTTTGCACGCCACAGGCTTTTCAACAGAAAATAACCAGCTGGAGGCAGAATGGTTGCAAAACACTACGGGTTTGTTACCTAACTCTGGGTTTCAAGACCAGTCCACCTCCAGCTGTTGCAAAACTACTACTCCCATCAGCCACGGTCTTTCAGTGCATGCTAAGAATTTTACTTTTGCTGCATCTAGGGTGCCACAGTTTAGAGACCCGTGCATAAAGGCCTGAAAAATGTGGGCCTGCAGAACTTACAATACTAGAAGTGCCAGCATTCCCAGGCATGCTGGAAGTTGTAGTTCTGCAACATCTAAAGGGCAATATGTATTCGAACGTCCTTGGGCCTTGAGGACACTGAAGTCAGGACGTTCGCATACGTCCTATGTCCAAAAAATTTTTAAATTCATTATGCTAAATAACAAGGAAAAGTGCCTAAATACACATTTGCCAACCAGGGTGTCTGCAGCTGTCCAGGCATGCTGGGACTTGTAGTTTTGTAAAAGCAGGAGACACATTTTTGGTTAAATACTAATATCTGATCATATATACTAACTTTTAAACTAGACTTAAATGCAGTTGAAGATGATGAAATAACAGTGGTCAAAATACTTACACAAATCAGCAACTTTTCCTCAGACTTTGTGAAATTGCTTCCCACCATGTTGCTGTAATATTGGGAAACTGGCAAGGCTCCAGGAAATGGTCGCGTGTTGTTCGCGCAATTGCGCATGCGCGATCGAAAAATCGCAATCGCAATATGTATTTTGGTTAAAATATCATACATATTCGATTTCAGAGTGCTGCTACAGCAGTTTTCGAAATATCTGCAATAAATTTCGCATTCGCATGTTGCGATATTTCGATAAAATATCAGGAATATTCTGAGCCAATCAGAGCGCTCCTCCAGCATATCTCGAAATTGCGCAATAAATATCGCATTCGCATGTTGCGATATTTCGATAAAATATCAGGAATATTCTGAGCCAATCAGAGCGCTCCTCCAGCATATCTCGAAATTGCGCAATAAATATCGCATTCGCATGTTGCGATATTTGGATAAAATATCACGAATATTCTGAGCCAATCAGAGCGCTCCTCCAGCATATCTCGAAATTGCGCAATAAATATCGCATTCGCATGTTGCGATATTTCGATAAAATATCACGAATATTCTGAGCCAATCAGAGCGCTCCTCCAGCATATCTCGAAATTGCGCAATAAATATCGCATTCGCATGTTGCGATATTTCGATAAAATATCACGAATATTCTAAGCCAATCAGAGCGCTCCTACCGCAGTTATTAAAAAAAATCGCAATTATTTTCGCATTCGCAATAGCGAAAAATCGCATTCAATTAATTTCGATAAAATATCACGAATATTCGAATTTAGCGAATATATCTCGAATATTCGAATATATATTCGAGATATATCGCGAAATCGAATATGGCATATTCTGCTCAACACTAGTAATAACACATTTCTGTTGTTTAGGGCTAAAATATTCCTAAACATTTACATGCAGCATTGAACTTCGTTTCCTTATTAAAGAACTTCTTTACACTCTGGCATTAATTAATTCATTAATTACCCTATGGAATATATCACAGTGATTATTGGACTCAGGGGCTCAAAACCTGCAGCTACTTGGTCTCTTGCTTTAAACTTATCCGGGACCCCCCTTGGGACTCCTATGGCATCTATATATACATATGGGGCTGGATTCAAGAAGCAATTGCGCCTGTGTAACCATAGGTTACACAGCGCAATTGCTTACTTGCCCCGGCGTAACGAGTGCTCCTGATTCAGGATCCTCGTTACGCCGACTGCAGCCTAAGATCTGCGCGGCATAAGGCTCTTATGCCTGCATATCTTAGGCTGCATTCTTGCGGTGGACGCTAGGTGGCGTTTACGTTGTGCTCAGTGTATAGTATGCAAATTGCATACTAACACCCATTCACAATGTTGCGCGAGCCCTGCGTACGCAATTTACGTCGTTTACGTACGGCGGTTTTCACGCAAGGCTGCCCCTGCTATTAGCAGGGGCAGCCCATGTTACGTATACCCGTCGTTCCCGCGCCGCCAAATTTGAATCTTACGTCGTTTGCGTAAGTGAATCGTGAATGGCGCTGGACGCCATTCACGTTCACTTTGAAGCAAATGATGTCCTTGCAACGTCATTTGCTGCAATGCACGTCGGGAAAGTTTCCCGACGGAGCATGCGCTCTACGATCGGCGAGGGAACGCGCCTAATTTAAATGATTCCTGCCCCCTACGGGATCATTTAAATTGCGTGCTCTAGCGCCGGGCTTTTTGCCAGCGCGCCCGCGCAATTCACGGAGCTTCTGCTCCCTGAATCAAGGGCAGCGGAGCAAATTTGCGGGGGTGCAGGGCAAAAACGTTGCCCTGCGCCTCCGTAAATAATGCGCAAATCTCTTTGAATCCGGCCCATGGCCTATATCCCCAGTCATCAACTATATTCCAACCCACAGATTCCCAGTGGTCACAATAATCACCTATATCATATATATATATATATATATAGGGCCAGATTCACAAAAGAGATACGACGGCGTATCCCCTGATACGCCGTCGTACCTCTGTGATCCGCCCGTCCTAACTATGCGGCTGATTCATAGAATCAGTTACGCATAGATAGCCCTAAGATCCGACAGGTGTAATTGACTTACACCGTCGGATCTTAGGATGCAATTCTAGGCCGGCCGCTAGGTGGCTAGGCCATTGCGGTCGGCGTAGAATATGCAAATGACTAGTTACGGCGATTCACGAACGTCCGCGATGCCCGTCGATCTAAATTTCCATTGTTTCCGTCGTGATACGCGTCGTAAAACTAGGGCTACCTCCTAGGTGTTCTAAGCAATGTTAAGTATGGCCTTCGTTCCCGCGTCAAAATTTCAAATTTCACGTCGTTTGCGTAAGTCGTCCGTGAATGGCGCTGGACGCCATTTACGTTAACGCCGAAACCAATGACGTCCTTGCGACGTCATTTAGCGCAATGCAAACGACGGAGCATGCGCAGTTCGCTCGGCGCGGGAACGCGCCTAATTTAAATGGTGCCCGCCCCATTTGAATTAGGCGGGCTTGCGCCAAGCGGATTTACGTTACACCGCCGCAAGTTTACAGGTAAGAGCTTTGTGAATCAGGCACTTACGCTGTAAACTTGCGGCGGTGTAACGTAAATGGGATACGTTACGCCGCCGAGGAGTAATGTAATTGTACCTGAATCTGGCCCATAGGGCCAGATTCACAAAGGGGATACGACGGCGTATCTCCTGATACGCCGTCGTATCTCTGTTTCTATCTATGCGACTGATTCATAGAATCAGTTACGCATAGATATCCATAAGATCCGACAGGTGTAATTGTTTACACTGTCGGATCTTAGGATGCAGTACCGCGGCCGCCGCTGGGGTGAGTTTGCGTCGTAAACCAGCGTCGGGTATGCAAATTAGGAGTTACGGCGATCCACGACGGATTTTCACGTTCGCTACGTCGCCGCTAGTCTAGTTTCCCGTCGCAAATTTATTCGTCGTATTGCTGTCTAAAGTATGGCCGTCGTTCCCGCGTCGAAATTTAAAATTTAACGTCGTTTGCATAACACGTCCGGGAATACGGAAGTACGCTACGCGCATCGCCGTTCAAAAAAGTGACGCAAAGCACGACGGAAATTGCGAAACGGAGCATGCGCAGTAGGTCCGGCGTGGCAGCGCGCCTAATTTAAATGGCACACGCCCATTTGAATTGGCCCGCCTTGCGCCGGAGGCCGCCGGCGTAGTTTTCATCGCAAGTGCTTTGTGAATCAGGCACTTGCGATGAAAACTTGCGGCGGTGTAACGTATCTACGATACGTTACGCCGCCGCGATTCTACGTGAATCTGGCCCATAGTTCCTAAACGTATTACCCTGCCAATCTAATGGAGGGAAGGAGATTATAGTACAGTAATCAAATATAAGAAAAAAAATATATAGTCTCATTCTGATGCGGGTGGCACAGTCCATCATATCTCATCTCCAGAGAGTGTTTTCGAAGGAACTTCTTAACCATCACCCAATAACCAGGGAGTATGCTGTGAATATCTGTACCTAAACCAGGATCTGGAATGCTAGAAAATACTCGTACATGGATATTAGTTAATTAATTTGCAAGAGCGGTCACATAATTTCTCAAAGTATCAGATTGTTATTTACCCATGACAGTTGCAATTACAAACTAATCTGCTCCAAACAAGATTTCAAAAGGGGATAATGAATGCTTCCCACTTGGGGCCACTTTACCACTACTCTGAGGGTGGTAATGTGTGTGAAAAGTTAATGTGGTACCCAGGACCTTGATCACTCTCTATCACCTCAGTTACCCCATATCTGAATCAATCAACATTCAAGGTGAGTTAAGGCATTGGGGTCGGGGCACACAGGACAGAGGGTAGATGAGCGGTATCCACCTTCATGAATTCAGAGCAATCATGTTCATCCAGGGTAGGAGCAGGTAGGTCTGCGCCATTCTCTTCTTTCTGTTTTGTCCATAGACATGGCATGATACCCCCCGGCGGGTTACAAAACACAGAATCCGGTATGGGCAATGGGCGGTGGGCAGGATAGGATGCCATCTGCGTTCACAGGGGGTAGAGGGGGTAGTTCAATACTGGGCACATGGGGTTGGGGCAGGATGGGTCAGGCTGGAGCAAGGCCTGTTCACAGGGGGAGGGACCTTCAGCATAGAACAGCATGCGGACAGAGGCCATGCTTCCACAATAGCAGTGGTGTTGCTCAGCATTAGTGTTGCTCACGAATATTCGCATTGCGAATATTCGTTACGAATATGGCATATTCGAATATTCGCGAATAACTCGAATTTCGCGGCCAATATTCGCTATTCCGAATATTCGTATTTTTTCAATTTTATTTTTAAAACAGATCACATCCTAGTGATCTCCATCGACGTCTAAAAGCATTGCTGGTATGATTAGAGACCCTGGGCCGAGTAGCTAAGCTGAGGCGATCCTTTTATGTTGCCGAATATTCGCAATCGCGAATATTCGATTTCCGAATATTCGCGAATACTTTCTCCGCCCTTCTTTTGCATCAGAGCCAATCAGAGTTCTCCTACCACAGTTGTCATAGGAGAGAGTGGAGTGTTTCTGTGCGTTTTTCCAGTGTATCACATCTTCAAAGAATTTTCCATCTTTTGTCCTGTGTCATCATCATTTGCATTTCACCTCTTTAATGAGAATAATAACTGTTTAACATAAAGACATTTAAGAGATGTCAACGTAAACGGTTTACTTGTATTTTCCAAATCTATGGTTATTCAATATTTATTAAACTAATCAATATACAAATTGGTCAAAGTAAACCCTCAAATCTATATAATAATGTATTTATTTTATTAATACCTTGTTAGTTGCAGGGTCCATTACGTAAAACCACACTTTTTCCAAAGGGCAGGTGAAATTGAATGTTTCAAAATTTCGCAATCAATTTCTCATTCGCATTAGGGAAATTTCGCAATCAGTTTCGCATTCGCATTAGCGAAATTTCGCAAAAATTTTTTTTTTTATAAAATATCACGAATATTCGATTTTAGCGAATATTTCACAAATATTCGGCTATATATTCGTGATATATCGCGAAATCGAATATGGCGTATTCCGCTCAACACTACTCAGCATACATACAGAAGCTTAAACCTTGGTCAGATTACCACCCGGCACAACAGCTGGTGTTGAAAGCAGTAGGGGCACCAGTCCATAAACTGAACATCAGGCATGGTCTTGAAGGGGGCAATAGCTGCAGTAACATTCCTTGGGCACCACATTATCACAGTATAATGCCGCGTACACACCATCACTTTATGTGATGAAAAAAAATGACGTTTTTAAAAACGTCACTTTAATTGACTGTGTGTGGGGGAAAACGTCGTTTTATGTCTTCTAAAAAACGACCAAAAAAAATTGAAGCATGCTTCAATTTTTTGTGTCGTTTTTCAAAAGTGCACTTTTTACTTCACAGAAATTGACCGTGTGTAGCAAAAAACGTCGTTTTCTAAGACGTTTTTTCATCCACGCATGCCCAGAAACTACTTATGAAGCGAGCTTCAATGGTAAAACGTGGTGGAACGTAACCTCACTTTGCAAGATCATTGTGAGAAAACGATGGTGTGTAGGCAACTTCGTCTTTGAAAATTGAAGTTTCAAAAACGTCATTTTTTACTTCACAGAAAGTGTCGTTTTTTTCATCACATAAAGTGATGGTGTGTACGCGGCATCACAGGCAACAAGCCATATATTTATCATGTCGTGGGTCACATTTCACCATCAGGGTAGGTAGCTCATGTGAGGCTTTCTCAGCTGAGGTGGCAGGGGCATAAGGGGAGTGGCATGTGGGAAGGGCGGCATTTAAAGGAAGGGTGGTCTGGAAATCTACAGGCAGGGCTCCATAGATTACACAATCTGACTGATAAAACGATAAAAATCAGTGTAGGCTGGTCATCATTCAATATCTAAATTAAGCTCAGCTTAAAAAAAATAAGCTTCAAAGATGAGCATTGTGAGTTAATAAAACTCATTCTTATGCATCAACAGTATCAGTTGCTGTGGCGTGAAACAGTTAAACTCATATATATATCTAACAAAGAAACAGTTGCAATTCACCAGTCGTACTTTTTAAAAACCATTTCCCATTTTGTATTCTCTCTTGTTTTCCCTCAAGCTGCCAGCAAGCACAGGGTTAATATGCCAGGAGAAAGGGGGGGGGACTTCTTTCAAAGCAGAAGGGATGGAGGAAGAGGGCTCTGGCTGGACTTATGTGCCCTCTATAGCCAAAATGAACTTTTTGCGGAGCACACTAGCTTATAACATAAACAAACAGTATACTAGACACACAGTCGAACAAACATTAAGCTACACACACACACAGTTAGAATATGACACACTATTTCAGCGATAATTTTTAACACACAGAGATGACAAGGCATCTTTGACACTTTTCACCCTCTCTAAGTCCCTCTTTGCCCCTTTGTCTGTATGGAGGTAATTATTATACACACAAACATGCATTTACACCAGAAATCTGCTTTCTTTTTATAGTATTAAAACACAGAGACGACAAGGCATCTGTGACTCTTGCCATCCTCTTTAAATCCCTCTGTGCAAAGAGAAGCTGATCTCAATATTACATATTTGTATCTATAATTTTGAACACCATCTGTAAATCTGCTTTTTGTTTTAGCTTTTTTTTTCTCACACAGAGATGGCAAGGCATCTGTGACTCTTACGGTTCACCCTCTTTAAACCACTCTGTGCAAAAAGCCAGACATGGTAACTGTGTCACCCCCTTCCCATACAGACAACCGCTGAAATAGCCACATTCAAGGCAACATAGAACACAAAATATCAGCCTACAGAATAGGACGACAGGTTCTCTTTAAAACAACTTTGTTCAAGAAATTACACGTCTTTGCATGGCCGAGAAGCAGCAGGACAACCATGAGCTAATGGAGGGCATCTGTACGGAAGAATATCGTCAATAGTGTTGAGCAGAATATGCCATATTCGATTTCGCGATATATCTCGAATATATATTCGAATATTCGAGATATATTCGCTAAATTCGAATATTCGTGATATTTTATCGAAAGTAAATGATTGCGATTTTTCGCTATTGCGAATGCGAAAATAATTGCGATTTTTTGATAACTGCGGTAGGAGCACTCTGATTGGCTCAGAATATTCGTGATATTTTATCGAAATATCGCAACATGCGAATGCGATATTTATTGCGCAATTTCGAGAAATGCTGGAGGAGCGCTCTGATTGGCTCAGAATATTCGTGATATTTTATCGAAATATCGCAACATGCGAATGCGATATTTATTGCGCAATTTCGAGAAATGCTGTAGGAGCACTCTGATTGGCTCAGAATATTCGTGATATTTTACAATACAAAATAATTGCGAATATTCGGCAAATGCGGAAGGAGCACTCTGATTGGCTCAGAATATTCTTGATATTTTACAATACAAAATAATTGCGAATATTCGGCAAATGCAGAAGGAGCACTCTGATTGGCTCAGAATATTCTTGATATTTTACAATACAAAATAATTGCGAATATTCGGCAAATGCGGAAGGAGCACTCTGATTGGCTCAGAATATTCTTGATATTTTACAATAGAAAATAAAAAGTGTTTTGCATTGGTGGTGATTCTTTACTCTATCCATCTGTCACAGCCGTTTGTCAATCAAACACCTTAAAGATTGAACACGTTCATGCTGCATGCTTTGGACTTTTTTTCACTTCACATATCAAAGACATTTTTATGAAAGATTATTTTTCTATTATTGGGACTATATTTCTTTATATATTTGTTTCACTGTGTATTTCACAAGTTATTTGCGCTTGCTTATTTTATAATTTGCCCACATGTCTTGTCACTAGACATATTTTTTATTCTTGTAGAGCGACTCCATTTTCTGTCTTGTATTAATTTATGTTGTATAACATTTTTGAGTTGCTGCTGTATTCTCCCCTTTTTTAAGGTATGCGCAATTTTTTCCTTCTTACAAAAAATAATAATATCAAACATACAAATATTCATAACATACACATACACAAAGCCCCCCCCTTTTGCATCAGAGACAATCAGAGTTCTCCTACCACAGTTATCGAAAATTCGCAATCATTTTCGCATTCGCAATAGCGAAAAATCGCAATCGGCCCAGGGTCTCTAATCATACCAGCAATGCTTTTAGACGTCGATAGGATGTGATCTGTTTTAAAAATCAAATTGAAAAAATGCGAATATTCGGAATTGCGAATATTCACCGCGAAATTCGAAATATAGCGCGATTTCTCGAATATGCTATATTCGAGTCGAATATTCGCAATGCGAATATTCGTGAGCAACACTAATCGTCAAGAAGCATAAAATAAATGTCTCTTACCGCATCCAAAAAGGTGATCAACCTCTCTATGTCCTCACAGGCGCACTCCATTGACATCTCGGAATGCCGCATCTGGCCAAGAAAACAAAATCCACGTTGGCGCGACAATTGATAAGGATAAACCTCTAGTACAACTCTAGAGCATAACCATTCTGCCTCTGATTCAAATTCATAATAGTGAAACATGCAGACACGAGGAGTTTAGTCTACATCCTTTACTGTCCAACGTTGAGAGAGAGAGAAGAAACTTTATTGCTACAATAGCTTTATAGACAAAATGACATCATTCATATGTTGATTCGTCAGTCCATATATGGCTTTCTTCTTGTTACATGTTCTTCTTGCCCTCGTGGCTTATATTTCAGTCTTGGGGGCCATCTTTGCTTCACTCGATGGAGGGGGTTATGGAAGGAGTGAGCAGTAACAGCTGTCTTCATTTATCACTTCAGAAGGGTTGTTTAACTCTATAATGACTTTTAAGGAACGTAACAGTATTCTAATACACCCATACATATATATATATATATATATATATATATATATATATATATATATATATATATATACTGTATCAAGAAATAAAAGAAACAAATCAATAAAAGAGAGAAAAACAACATTTGAGTGGTTTAGAAGAAAAGTAACACACAAAATAATCATTTTATTTAACTCCATCACACTACTACCTACCGGCCAGGTATAGGTGAACATGTCAGTTTCCCTTGTGTCTGCGCCGTCTCTATCATACCGGCAGCAGTGCGGCCGCTTTATGGGGGCGCCAGACCGATTTGTCTTGCAGCCCAGTCCACCTCATAAGACTGGTGCTGCACTAAAAGTGTAGCGCAAGCCAGCGGAGACTCTTTTCATTCTGACCCCCTCCAAAGTGCTGCCCTAGGCCTGGGCCTTGTTGGCCTAGGCTAAGATACAGCGTTATAAGAAAAAAGGGGTGCATGGATATCTGCGCTAACCAAAATACAAATAAAACATATATAGCAAATGAATAATAATAAAGCAGCTAGCACAGTTCGTTGATTCAGCAAACATAAGTAAAAAAAAGTCCAAAAATGCAGCG
Organism: Rana temporaria; assembly: GCF_905171775.1. Lineage (NCBI taxonomy): Eukaryota > Metazoa > Chordata > Amphibia > Anura > Ranidae > Rana > Rana temporaria. The sequence continues at coordinate 343,739,652 of NC_053491.1, forward strand.
CTTCAGTGAAAAAAATATGTGTTAAAGCCCATATGATGAAATCAATAAGAGATGCAAAACAGGTATGAACACCTTCACCAAACTTCAGTGTGCAGGAAAAACACACCACACCAATGTGCTCTCAGTCTGCTTACCATAATTATGTGACAATCAGGCAACAAGACCATAGGATGCAGGTGGGCAGTAACAAAGGCAGCACACCTAACTTGATAGATGAATGGTGGATAACATCAACATCAAAATAAAGGGACTCCAGGACTCAAACAGGCAGATGAATGGATAGCACAGTCATCAACAGGAGATTGAACCCAGTATAAGAAAGGAAGCAATCATAGTATAGCCCATAAAGATAAACCATACAACATTTATTGTAGTCTACTTACAGGACAAACAAGGATAAAAGGCATATAAAAAACACTTTCGGCTCTCAGCGTGCTTGCATCTGCCAGCCTGACATGTTTCATCCTACTCGGATATCATCAGAGGCGTCAAGATACAGCCTTGCCTCTATCCCGCTGTCTGCACTCCTGTATATCCTAGGGAGATTTCCATCCATTGTTTGGACAGGGGGAGACATGTGCATGCTCGCTCCTGAGCCCCGCTGCTGCATCCATTGACACAGACAGCAGGACTCGACCTCCCTCCCATGTCACCAGAATGGATTGACACAGCAGTGGGGGCTGCTATCAGTCTGTCCAATGAGGAGACACTCGTGCACAATACTGGATCGGATGGGCTCAGATAAGGAAAGGGGGATCTGGGGGGGAGCTGCAGCACAGAAGGGCTTTCACCTTAATGCTTAGAATGCATTAAGGTGAAAAACCTTAAAGTGGTTGTAAAGCCTAAACATTTTTTACCTTAATGCATTCCTTAACCCCTTAACGCCCGCCGCACGACTATTTACGTCCGCAAAATGGCACGGACAGGCAGAAGGGCGTATATATACGTCCTTGCCTTCTAGCGGGTGGGGGGTCCGATCGGGTGCGGCGGGCGGATTCCCGCGGGGAGCGATCCGGGACGACGGCGCGGCTATTCGTTTATAGCCGCTCCATCGCGATCGCTCCCCGGAGCTGAAGAACGGGGAGAGCCGTGTGTAAACACGGCTTCCCCGTGCTTCACTGTGGCGGCGTATCGATCGAGTGATCCCTTTTATAGGGAGACTCGATCGATGATGTCAGTCCTACAGCCACACCCCCCTACAGTTGTAAACACACACTAGGTGAACCCTAACTCCTACAGCGCCCCCTGTGGTTAACTCCCAAACTGCAACTGTAATTTTCACAATAAACAATGCAATTTAAATGCATTTTTTGCTGTGAAAATTACAATGGTCCCAAAAATGTGTCAAAATTGTCCGAAGTGTCCGCCATAATGTCGCAGTCACGAAAAAAATCGATGATCGCCGCCAATAGTAGTAAAAAAAAAAAAAAATCATAAAAATGCAAAAAAACTATCCCCTATTTTGTAAACGGTATAAATTTTGCGCAAACCAATCGATAAACACTTATTGCGATTTTTTTTACCAAAAATAGGTAGAAGAATACGTATCGGCCTAAACTGAGGAAAAAAATGTTTTTATATATGTTTTTGGGGGATATTTATTATAGCAAAAAGTAAAAAATATTGAATTTTTTTCAAAAAGTTATAGCATTTACAAAATAGGGGATAGTTTTATAGCATTTTTATTAATATAGGTTTTTTTACTAGTAATGGCGGCGATCAGCGATTTTTTTCATGACTGCGACATTATATCGAACACTTTTGAAAAATTTTGGGGATTATTGTCATTTTCATAGCAAAAAGTGCTATAAAAATGCACTGATTACTGTGAAAATTACACTGGCAGTGAATGGGTTAACCACTAGGGGGCGCTAAGGGGTTAAGTGTGCCCTAAGGGAGTGATTCTTACTGTAGGGGGGCATGGCTTTAGGCGTGACATCACTGATCATTGTTCCCTATATCAGGGAACAGACAATCAGTGTCACTACCACACAGAAGATCTCCCCGTTCTTCAGCTCCTATCAAAATTTCAATATGAAACAGCAAACAATTATCAATATGGAACAGCAAAGAATTCTTTTTTTTTTAATTCGCAATGTGTTTCTGTTATGTCCCCTTGCCGCTCTGTGTCTCTCCAGTGTTGCTGGCAATGCTGCCAGTATCTTCTCAGCAAGTTACACACACAGGCCGAGGTACTTCTTAACCAGAGCAAGGTTTATTACTCAGAAACATTATGGCATTCTTACAGGAGTCTTGATCCAAACAGCTTTAGTTCTTAACAGATGTAATCCCTTCTCCAGCCTCGTGTGTCTGCTTCCAGTTTCCCCACACACACACACACACACCGTCCCGACTTCCTGGTACAGCTTCCCCCCCCCCCCCCCATCATGCATCAGGAGAAAAAGGGCAAGGTTACAGTGATCTATCACAAACATCACACCTCCTTTCTTTCCCAAAGAAAAAACAAAACATAACAAGAGAACAAAATGTTGAACACATAACATAAGGCAAGCAAAATCAATTCAGCAAGTAGTATCTGCAACTCAGTTCTGTGATTCCCGCAGCACTTCATGAGCCCTTTGTCTCTGTGTCTTGATCTCGAATGTGTCAAGTAAATTTTCAGCACCGGGAGGAATAGAGTCGGTCAAAGGTTCTGAAGATGTCAGTGGGTGTCCCACAGACAAATCAGTCTCTGTAACTCCAGACACATGACTGGGCTCCTCAGGAATATGGTCACCAACCGTTTCAGGGTTTGGTTGTAAACTTGCGGGATCATGCCAGACACCATGCCATATGTCACCAGCAGAGTTCAGAGTAGACTCTGGTGGGTGGTTAGCAAGAGGGGTCGGGTTTGTCACTAGTGGTATCAGAATAGTGTACTTACCAAGGCCGAGATGCCGAGAGCGGTTCGCTGCTGCGACTAAGCGCAGTCCGCCCCCTAGAGGTGGTACAGAGGGTGGATGGCACCAAGAGGCACAAGCTACCAGCAGGCAGGGTAGAGCTTGTGTGGAAGTCCTGTAGAACTGGAGCAAGGACTGATGGGTATCAGGGTCCAGCAGACGAAGACTGGTAGAAAGTCCAGAGCAGGCTGAGGCTCAAACACAGGCAAGCAGACAATCCAGGTCACAGACTGGGGATCAAGGCACTGGAGACAAGAGGCAAAACTGGGTCACAAGCAGAAAGTCAAAGCGCAGGAGACTAAAGGTGAATCCGGGTCACAGGCCGAGGGTCAAACACAGGAGGCAGGAACAAAGTCCATAAAACAAGCCAAGGTCGGGTGCAGGAGAAGATCAGAGTAGGTCAGGGTCAATCCGGGTCACAGCAGGTAATCAATCAATCAATCAATCAGGAATCAGGAACTCAGGTACAGGAAGCTTAAGACAAACCAGCAATTTCCTTTGAGCATATGCTCAGCTTTATAGGCAACCAGGAAGTCATGTGGAAGTCATGTGGTGCGTGTCATGTGACAGCCAGTCTGTAGCTGAAGGTTTCTTTGACAGCTCCCACTGACAACATTGCTGCCATCTAGTGTTCAGAATCCAATATGTTTCTCTGACAGTGCCCCCCCCCCGAGGGGCCGCCACTGGACACCCAAACTGGACATTAACCCTGGGTGCTCCTAATGAAAAGCTCGGATCAAGCGAGGAGCGTGTATGTTCCTTGGGGGTTCCCAAGAGTTATTTTCAGGCGGGTACCCTTTCAACTTTAAGTATTGAAGTTGTCTACCCCTCTTCCTGCAGTTCAGTATGGTTTCAACCTCAAATTCGTTTTCTCCATCGACCTGAACTGGCGGAGGAGGCGGTTCTTCTCTTCCCGGGAAGGGGCTAGGAATTACAGGTTTCAATAAGGATGCATGAAAAACAGGATGAATTCTGTAAGAGCTGGGTAAGACCAATTCAAATGCCACAGGTTGACCATTTTCTTGATTTTGAACAGCCCTATGAACTTTGGTTTATCAGAATCTGGAAGACCCCTTTAACAAAGGGGACCCCCAGAGCCTGACCCCCCTGTGTGAAATAGTATTGGGGTACACTGTACCTCTACCATTTCACGAAGGAAGTGTAAAGTCTTGTAAAAAAAACACACTGACACCAAAGAATAAAGTCCTTTATTAAAAAAAAAAAACATCCAGCGGTGAGAAATCCACTCGTTCCCGGCTTCCTGCGTTGTCCTGATCCTGCGACGGCTGCGGGTGATCTCCCGCGATGAGAAGATCCTGCGTCGGGTGATCTCTGCTCCGGCGATGAGAACATCCATTCATCCAGCGCAGCAGCATCCCGGACCTCCTCTCACCGCTGGGCACAGTCCAGCGAATGAGCGGCTGAAGCTGTGACATTTCTTATATAGAGGAGGCAGAGCCACCCGTCACGTGACCCCGCCCCCTCTGACGTACCCTCTGCTACGTCACTGGGTAAGCCCAAGAAGAGGAGCTTTGGTGTCAGTGTGTTTTTTTACAAGACTTTACACTTCCTTCGTGAAATGGTAGAGGTACAGTGTACCCCATTACCATTTCACACAGGGGGGGGTCAGGATCTGGGGGTCCCCTTTGTTAAAGGGGTCTTCCAGATTCTGATAAACCTCCCGCCCGCATACCCCCACAACCACCGGGCAAGGGTTGTGGGGATGAGACCCTTGTCCCCATCAACATGGGGACATCCTCCCCATGTTGAGGGCATGTGGCCTGGTGCGGTTCAGGAGAGGGGGGGGGGCCGCACTCTGTCCCCCCCTCTTTTCTGCGGCCGGCCAGGTCAACGTGCTCAGGTAACGGGTCTGGTTATGGATATTTAGGGGGAACCGCACGTCATTTTTGTTTTAAATTGACGGCGGGGTTCCCCTGAATATCCATACCAGACCTGAAGGGTCTGGTTATGGATATTTAGGGGAAACCGCACGTCATTTTTGTTTTAAATTGACGGCGGGGTTCCCCTGAATATCCATACCAGACCTAAAGGGTCTGGTTATTGAATTTGCGGGGACCTCCGCACATTTTTTTTCCCGAACTCCGATCCCGGACCCAAACTTTTTTCAATTATTCGGGTTCGGGTCCGGGTTCGGGAAAAACCCAAAGTCCGTACTGAACACGAACTTTACAGTTCGGGTTCGCTCAACCCTAATCATAATGGAATGGGACGCACCCTCCAACAGATATCTCCACTCCTCCAGGGCGAACTTGATGGCCAACAGCTCCCTGTCTCCCACATCATAATTCCTTTCGGGGGAACTTAGTTTCCGGAATGCGAAAGCTACAGGATGGAGGAGGGCCTTGGGGCCCTGTCTCTGGGAGAGTATGGCTCCAGTGGTGGTTTCCGAGGTGTCTACCTCCAACACAAATGGCAGGGCTGGATCCGGATGTTGCAGGATTGGTGCAGAGGTGAACAGGGTTTTGAGTTTGGTAAAAGCTTCCTGGGCCTCTTGGGACCACTGAAAACGACTGTTTTGGCAGGTTAGTTGGGTGATGGGTGCAATAATGGATGAGAAACCAATGATAAACCTTTGGTAAAAATTAGCGAATCCAATAAACCACTGTACTCCCTTTTTGTCTACTGGAGCCGGCCACTCCTGAATTGCCTTGACCTTCTGGGGATCCATTGCGACCCCGTTGGTAGAAATGATAAAGCCTAGAAATTGCACAACAGATTTTTCGAATTTGCATTTCTCTGCTTTAAGGTACAACTTATGTCTCCTGAGAATTGCAAGGACTGTCTTTACGTGAGCCCGATGAAGCTCAATGGTGGCAGAGAAAATAAGAATATCGTCCAGGTAAACAACTAGGAAATTGTCTAGGTATTCTCGAAAAATGTAATTTACCAGGTGCTGAAACGTGGCCGGAGCGTTACACAGCCCAAAAGGCATTACCAAATATTCATAATGTCCAAACCTGGACCTGAAGGCAGTCTTCCACTCGTCTCCAGGCCTGATTCGGATGAGGTTATAGGCACCTCGCAGATCTAACTTAGAGAAGATTCGGGCAGACCGGAAACGCTGAAACAACTCTGGGATGAGTGGGAGTGGATAGCGATTTTTAATCGTTATTTTGTTCAGTTCTCTATAATCTATGCATCTATTAGGGAACCATCTTTTTTCTCCACAAAGAAGATGCCGGCTCCGGCGGGCGAAGAGGAAGGACGAATGAACCCCTTATCCAGGTTCTCATCAATGTAAGTCTTAAGAGCCCTCAGTTCAGTCTCTGATAGTGGAAAGATGCGGCCAAAGGGTATTTCCGAACCTGGTAGTAGATCAATGGGGCAGTCATAAGACCGATGAGGTGGTAGGCAGTCAGCTTTTTGTTTATCAAAGACATCCCTAAATTCAAGGTATACCGAAGGGACGTGCTGGAGATTGTCAGGTGCAGGTGCATTTACCACAGTTAGACAGGAGACCGGAGCTGGAGGAAGGCAATGCTGGAAACAGTATGGAGAGGAGAAGGAGACTTCCTTCTTGTTCCAATTGATGTAAGGTTCATGTGCCTGTAGCCAGGGGAGCCCCAAGATGATGGGAAACATGGGGGAGAAGATGGTGTCGAAGCTTAGAAGCTCCTGGTGGCCGGAGTCCGTGTGACAAGAATGGGCCTTGTTTGTTGTGTGACAAGTCCAGAACGAGGAGGAGACCCATCGGCCAGGTAGACTTGGAGGCTTTGGGCCAAATCCACAGCCAGCGGCGCAAATTAAGTTACTCAAAACTTATGTCATTTAAGTTACGGCGCCCTAAGTGGGTGTCGTAAGTGCCGTATCCACAGCGCATTTGCGCACAAAATTGCGCCAGCGTAACTTAAATTCCGAGGCGTAAGGCAGGGTTATTGCAAGTGGGAATGAAGTGGGCGTGCTTCATTGTAATGAGCCGTGACCCCATGCAAATGAAGGGCCGGCCGTACTGCGCATGCGCGCACGAATCTGCTGCTCACTGCGCATGTGCAGAACTTTGCTCGGCGCAATCAGTGAGATAGGTAAAAGGCCAAGCGTACTTAGTTTGAGGATCGCCCTGTGTATAAAAAGCCCCAGTCAAACACACTTCCCTTGCAAAAGTATATCCCAGTGTTTCCCTTCCATGAGCAATTTGCTTCTGCTCTTAACGTTTGTTGGTGTGTTGTTAAGTTGTGTTTGTGAGAAAAGTGTTTGAGGAGTTGGAGAGTCTAGTTGGTGTTTGTTTTTGATAAGTGTATTTTGTTAATTTGTTTGTTATTTTTTTTGCTGATTGTTTTTTTGTGCTTGTATTTTGTTTGTTTTTTGTTCGTGTTTTATTTAGAATTTATAGTAGCTGTCTGCTTGTGTGTTTAGATTTTTGTCTGTTTTTTGGGTGTATATTTTTGTCTGTTTTTTGGGTGTATATTTTTGTCTCTTTTTTGGGTGTGTATTTGTGTCTGTTTGTTGGGTGTGTATTGGTGATTGTTTTTTGGGTGAGTTTCTTGGTGCTGGGTGGTGTCTGTGATGGCCCCCAAGCGCAGGAAGCTTAATTTCACCCTGGGAGAGAAGCAAATTCTTGCTCGGGGCATCGTGCGATATAGGCGATATCTGCATGGTCCTGAGAGCCGGAACACCCCCCCGGCCAGGAGGAAGGAGCTCCTTAAACGGATAACGGATCAGGTCAATGCGGCGGGGGGGGGAGACCAGGACCCCCGCTGGCATACAGAAAAAGATTAACGACCTTAGGAGCGTCGTCCACAATAAGATGGCAAAGATGGACGCCCATACCAGGGGCACTGGAGGAGGGGGACCCTGCCCAGTCAGACTGACGGAGGAGGAATGGGCAGTGGCCCAGTGTTTCCACCCACAGCAGGTGGTGGGCCTGCCTGGCTATCAGTCAGATGTTCCTGTGAGGACAGGTAAGTTTTTGGTTTTTCTCTCTGGTGATTAGCATGTGTGGGTGGGGGAAGGGAAGATGTGCCAAGTGTGTGGATCCTCAAACCTGTGATTGTTTTGTGTCCTCCACAGATGGCCAGGAGGTTGCAGGCCCATCAGCCCAGGAGGTTGCAGGCCCATCAGGCCAGGAGGTTGCTGGCCCATCAGGCCAGGCTGCTGCACCACCCCCAAGACAGGCTGCTGATGACTCCCAAGAAGGGCAGGATTGCCCAGGGGAGGGGAGTGGCCAAACCTCCCCTCATGAGGAGGTTGAGGGGGAGGAGGTTGAGGGGGAGGAGGATGAGGGGGAGGAGGATGAGGGGGAGGAGGAAGAAAATATTCAGATTGGCCGGGAAGTCCTGTTGGCCTTGATATGATGACCTTTGAGTCTTCCCCTGAGGCTACCCCAGAGGCTGGCACCAGTCAGGCCACCATCAGGGGTAGCCCCTCCCACTTCTCCCCCAACAGGCCTCCACCCACAAGGGTCACTCTATCCCCTCCTCCCAGGCCACAAGCCTCAGGGGCAGGCAGGATGGCGACCCAGGACACCATGGAGGTGGCCGAGCGTCTGCCGGTCAGTCTGCTGAGGGACAATGCCCGGCAGACCCGCACTCTGGCGAAAATGCTACAAAAAATGACCCAGATGGAGCACAGCCTGGGTGTAATGATGGAGGCAGTCGGTGATGTGGCCACCAACTCAGTGGCGGTCATTACATGCATGAACGACCTACAGACCGCCACAACAGGCGTGGCCCGGGAGGTGACTGCCCTGACCCAGGCTGTGCAGGACAATACTAGGTCTGGCCAGGCCAATGCGGCTGCCCTCACTGCCTGTCTCAGTAGAATTGCAGTGGCCTTGGAGGGCAGGCCAGCAGGGGAGGCTCCTCCTTCCCCTGCTCACCCCCCCAGGAGGCTCCTCCTTCCCCTCCCCCCCAGGAGGCTCCTCCTTCCCCTCCCCCCCCAGGAGGCTCCTCCTTCCCCAGCTCACACCCCCCCCAATGGACATCCTCCGCGAGGGCGTGGCCGTGCCCGTGCCTGTGCCCGTGGCCAGCCAAGGCGTAGCAATCGCCGCCGATAATTAATTAGCAGGGATACTTATTTTATTTTTTTATGTTTTTTTTTTTATTATTTCATTTGGTATTCTGTACTTATGATTTGATTTATGTGTGTGAATGATGTGTGAATGTGGGGGGGTGGCATTCCTGATAAAATAAGGGTGTCACCCTCAGTTTTGGTGGAGTAGGGATCCCCAGGACCAGGGAGAAGTGATCCCAGGTTCCTGAATGGTGTATGAATGCACAGTGACATAATTGGAGCCGTGGCGTGGCGTTGCTGCTCCCAAGTACCAAAGGGGGGGGGACTTGGATCTAATCCAATTCGATGTGCATGTGATGTGTCTGTGCTAGGGACCACAGTGGCGTGCATTCATGCATTCTCATTGTGACATCATTAATGTGCGTTTACTCTGCAAATATGCATTCTGCGAGGCGTCTCCTGACTGCTGTTCTCTCAGAAGAGGGGGTACCCTGGGTTACTAAAGTCACTATTATAGATAGGGGCATGGATGCCCCTGGCATGGTGGCATACAGATTGTAGTCCAGCAAGTGTGTGTGGTCAGCTCTTCCTTAATGGTATTGCTTTAGCTGACCTTTACACGGCATGTGTAAAATTAGGGCTGTATTTAAAAAAAAGTGAAAAAATGGTCCAGGAAACTAACAGAAGCGCACAGGTCGTAATCTACGCCGCACACACTTAATTTTGTGGATCGCCCTATCTCCCTCATTTTCATCTTTGCCTATCAAATACAGCGGCGTGTCTAGCGTAATTTGCGCACAAAGAAGCGCCGGTGTAATTATTTTAGGTAGGACGGAAATACCGGAATTTCATGCGTATCTCGTTTTGAGGATCAGGCGCAAAGATACGTGTAAAATTAGAAATCTCGAGTTAAGTCGGCGCATCTGCTTTGTTGATTTGGCCCTTTGTTCTTTGATCTGCAAGGGAATGTTTAGTTCCTTGGCCAGTGAAGTGTCTAGGAAACAGCTGCAGGCTCCAGAATCAATAATTGCTGGTAGATGAATTTCCTTTTCCGTTAGCTGTAAGGAGACAGAGAGGGTGACATAAGTCTGGGACAGACCAGTGTTTTGAAAGTTCAAAATAAACTGTGAGCGTGACTTACGGGGTCTCACAGGGCAGGTACGAAGAAAATATCCGGTTTCTCCACAGTACAGACAGAGGTTGGCCTGTCGCCGTCGTTGCTTCTCTTCAGGGGTGAGAGGAGCACGGACCAATCCAAGCTGCATGGGCTCAGCATCTGGAGCAGGGGTGGCAGGAGTCACCGGAAAGGATGAATGGACGGAAGAAGGTTTAGGGAGCATCCAGCTAGGTCGGGGAGCCTGGAAGCGATCAGTGCGCCGCTCGCGCATGCGCCTGTCCAACTTAGTAGCGGATTGGATTAGATCCTCCAAAGTGGCAGGAGTTTCAATCCTGGCTAACTCATCTTTCAAGGCTTCTGACAGCCCCTGCCCATACTGGTATTTAAGAGTGGGTTCATTCCATGCTGTATCAGCCGACCATTTTCGAAATTCAGAGGTGTAGTCCTCCACCGGCCTCCTCCCTTGAGACAGGGTGTGTAGTATGGCTTCAGCAGTAGCGGTGCATTGAGGGTCATCGTGGAGTTGAGACATACTCTCAAAGAAAGTTTCCAAATAATTCAGAACAGGGCTTCTTTGTTCCATCAGACTGTGGGCCCAAGCCTGTGGCTCTTCGGACAACAGGGAGATGACAAATCCCACTTTAACTACTTCAGACGAAAAAGTCCTGGGCTGAAGGGCTAAGTACAAGGAACAGGCATTTTTGAAGGCTCTGAACTTTTTGCGGTTGCCTGAAAATCGCTCTGGCGTGGGCACCCTGGGTTCAGGGGAAGCCATAATCACTGTGGGGCTCGATGCAGGTTGAGAAGAGGCGGCCCCACTGGTGGGTGCAGGAGTTGCGGCTGTTGGTGCAGGTGACCCTGAAAGTTGCTGGAGATGACCATCAATCTGGGCATAGCCTTCCTGCAGTTTCTGGACCGCATCAGTGAGGGCTGTGACCTGCTGGCACATGATCTCAAGAGGAGAATGCGCTCTATCGGCCTCTGACATGGCTGGTTTTTACTATCAGAATAGTGTACTTACCAAGGCCGAGATGCCGAGAGCGTTTCGCTGTTGCGACTAAGCGCAGTCCGCCCCCTGGAGGTGGTACAGAGGGTGGATGGCACCAAGAGGCACAAGCTACCAGCAGGCAGGGTAGAGCTTGTGTGGAAGTCCTGTAGAACTGGAGCAAGGACTGATGGCTATCAGGGTCCAGCAGAAGAAGACTGGTAGAAAGTCCAGAGCAGGCTGAGGCTCAAACACAGGCAAGCAGACAATCCAGGTCACAGACTGGGGATCAAAGCACTGGAGACAAGAGACAAAACTGGGTCACAAGCAGAAAGTCAAAGCGCAGGAGACTGAAGGTGAATCCGGGTCACAGGCCGAGGGTCAAACACAGGAGGCAGGAACAAAGTCCATAAAACAAGCCAAGGTCGGGTCCAGGAGAAGATCAGAGTAGGTCAGGGTCAATCCGGGTCACAGCAGGTAATCAATCAATCAGGAATCAGGAACTCAGGTACAGGAAGCTGAAGACAAACCAGCAATTTCCTTTGAGCATCTGCTCAGCTTTATAGACAACCAGGAAGTCATGTGGAAGTCATGTGGTGCGTGTCATGTGACAGCCAGTCTGTAGCTGAAGGTTTCTTTGACAGCTCCCACTGACAACATTGCTGCCATCTAGTGTTCAGAATCCAATATGTTTATCTGACAAGTGGCCGGCAAATGCGCTTCCTCAATTGCGAAAGGTGTCGTCGAACATAAATGCCTTTCTCCAGGCGAACAAGGTACATTCGTCTTCCAAGAGTTCCATCAATAACGCCAAGGGGGCAAATCTCTGTAATTCCGAGACCATACAAGATCACCGGCACGGAATCCAAGACAGCCTGGCGAAGGAGGTGTTGGTGACGGTTCCTGTGGACGAACTAAATCAAGTTTGGTGCGGAGATGCCTGCCAAACATAAGAAAAGCTGGTGACAGCCCAGTAGTAGCCTGTTTCGTGTTACGGTACATGATCAAGAATTCCAGCAGCTTCTCCTCTGACAGTCCAACCTGGTCCAGAGTGGACAGTAAGTGCTTCTTAAACGTCTGCACAAATCATTCCGCCAGCCCATTCGAAGCTGGATGATAAGGAGCTGTTTTTTAGTGGTGGACGCCCAAGCCACCAAGGAAGGATTGAAACTCATGCGATGTAAATTTAGTGCCATTATCAGAGACTATGGCTGTCGGCAAGCCATATTGAGCGAAGAGCTTCTTTAAGACTAGAATGGTAGCAGCCGAGGTAATATAAGGCATTTGAAAAACCTCCGGCCATTTGGAATATATTTTATCCTGGATGGGGCCAGCAAAATCAAGATAGAGTCTGGGGTTGCAGGGTTCCTCTGTTTTGGGGTCGCTGGGCTTGACAGCACCCAGGGCATTGAGCAACATAATCTTCAATTGCCGTATCCATTTGTGGCCACCAAACATAGCTCCGGGCTCGCTGCTTCATGCGCACCACACCAGGATGGCCTTCATGCAGCATCCGCAGCATGGTTGATTGCAAATACTGGGGTACAATCACTCTATTGCCCCATTGTAGGCAACCAACATTCGTCACAAGCTCACATTTTCTGGCAAAGTATGGACGAAATTCACTTGGAACTCTCTCTGGCCACCCAGTCTGAACATAAGAGAATATCTGAGACAGGAAAGGATCTGTGGCTGTATGTCTGGGGCAATCAGGGAGGTTGACATGCAAGATCATGGCCTGTGTACTTCAACTACACGTATATCTCTTGGTGGGTGGCCTCCAAGTGGCAATCTGGAAAATACATCTGCATTGCCATGGGTATCATGGGAGCGTTATCTGATAGAATAAGTATAAGCTCCTAAAAATAAAGCGTACCTTTGTAAGCGAGATGCGGTCATTGTAGAAATCCCTTTCAATATTGGAAAGGGGTTCAGTATTGACAACAGAGGTTTGTGGTCAGTGATAAGTGTGAACTCCCGACCATAGATGTACGCGTGAAATTTCTTTGTGGCCCATACAATGGCCAAAGCTTCCTTGTCTATCTGGGAGTAGTTTTGTTCCGCGGAGGTTAAAGATCTGGAGGCAAAAGAAATGGGGCGCTCCGTGCCATCCGGCATGTCATGGGAAAGCACGGCACCCAGTCCATAAGGCGTGGCGTCACAAGCCAAGATGACGGTTTTCTTTAAATCATAGTGGACCAGAACTCGAGAAGACAGAATGAGGTCTTTAGAAAACCGAAAAGCTTCTTCACATTTTTCTGTCCATATCCATTTAGCTCTTGCATCCAGTAAGCGATGTAAGGGGTAAAGCTGGTGTGCCAGGTTCAGCAAGAAACGATGGTAGTAATTTAGGAGGCCAAGGTAGGACCTGAGCTGGGTGACATTCAGGAGAGTAGGGGCATGGGTAAGGGCTTTAACCTTTTCTTCAGTAGTGTGTAACCCATGTCGGTCCACCGTGTGGGCGCAAAATTCCAGTTGAGACTTGAGAAATTCGCATTTTGAAAGATTAACACGTAAACCATACTTTTGGAGTCTCTCTAGCACCGCTTCAACATTCTTTCTGTGTTCTTCATCAGTGGGACCAGTGATGAGCATGTCATCCAGTAGACATTGGGTGAAAGGTATTCCTGCCAGGACCTAATCCATGAACCGCTGCCAGATTGCTGGAGCTGGGGCTATGCCAAAAACCATGCGGTTATACTGGAATAAACCTTTATCAGTGTTAATGGTCAACAGATGACGTGAATCCGGGTGTTCTTGCAGTTGCAGGTAAGCCTGCTTTAAGTCTATTTTTGTAAACTTTTGCCCCCCAGCCAGTGAGCCAAATAAATCCTCAAGTCGAGGCAATGGGTATTGATCCACAAGAAGTTGGTTGTTCAGGGCTACCCTGAAATCACCACAAATCCTAATGTCTCCAATTATTTTTCTTGACAGGCACAATTGGCGATGCCCATTCACTTCTATCAACTTTCGTTATGATCTTTTTAGCCAATAGGTGGTCCAGCTCTGCTTCCACTTTCTTCCGCAAGGCAAAGTTGTTTAGAAAAATGTTTGCCACACTTGGGGCGTACTTGTTCCTCATACCTACCCCTTTTATTTGACAATAGTAATTATGGTTGTGCCAAAATAAATTATTCTTCATGGCCATTCTCAACCCCTCCAAAACAAATCTTCTCTGTTTTAGTTTGAGTTCAGAATGTTTTTTTTAGTGCCCATGTTACTGCTGCAAGTGTGTCTGTTTGTTTTATATTAGTATATAGTAACTCTACATCTATAGTTATTAACAGTGTGGAGTCATCTATTCTTTCTTGCGCTAATGTATTTATAATATCCTTACTGTCTTTGATGAATGATTTACCTTTTGCTGCTAATGGCTGTAGGGACACATCTAAGTATTCCCCTAGCCTATCAGTGCCCACCAGTGCCATCCATCAGTGCCACCTATCAGTGCTCGTCAGTGCCACATATCAGTTCCCATAAGTGTAGCATATTGGTGCCTCTTTATCAGTGCCACCTAACCAGTGCCCATAAGTGCCACTTCATCAGGTCCCATCAGTGCAGCCTATCCATGCTCATGAGTGCCGCCTCATCAGCGAACAAAAGTGAAGGAGAAAAATTACTTATTTATTAAATTTACTTACATAAATTAAGAGAATTTTAATTTTTTTCAAAATGTTCAGATTATTTTTCTTAATAAAAAAAAAGCAGTCATTAAATCCCACCAAAATAAATTATCTATTTGTGTATAGAAAATTATAAAAAAAAATCACATTGTTACAGTGTAGCATGACCTCATAATTGTCATTGAAAGTGTGACAGCACTGAAAGCTAAAAATTGGCCTGGGCAGGAAGGGGGTAAAAGTGACCTGTAGGCAAGTGGTTAGGACACGGCTGCCCCACTCCTTTTTTTTGTCAGTGGTGGAATACCACTGATAGCTGAAAGAACTGTGCCCGAAAGTATTGTTTTTTTTTTCATATTATATTTCAGAGACCAAAGCGACGAAACCAACAACTTGTTTCTGTATAAAAGTTTGCAGAAAAAAATAGCAAATTAAATACTTACCACTAACAAGAGATTTCTGCCTTCAGAGGAAAACTTTGCCATCTCCCTAAAACCTATTGGAACTTTATGGATATGACTGGGTTAATGGGTTGTTAATTAACAGCATCTTAGCAATCAAAAAAAAAAAAAATATTGTAAGTGCAAGTTTTAAATGATGATTTTTCACTCCAGAGAAAATTGTCAGTACACTATGACTTTTTAATTGGCCTTCTAAACAAACTGCTCATTTATAGCAAAGCTGTGAATGTCTTGCCCTTTACTCTTATTTTCAATCTTGGTGGCGCGCTCTCTCCTGAATGCATAATAGACTCTGCTAAAACATTGATAATAACCAGAGCATAGAGCTCATCTGGTGATATCAAGATATAACCGTGGAAACTTGTACACCTGAAACAAAGGGCCAGATTCACGTAGAATCGCGGCGGCGTAACGTATCCTAGATACGTTACACCGCCGCAATTTTTCATCGCAAGTGCCTGATTCACCAAGCACTTGTGATAAAAACTACGCAAGGCGGGCCAATTCAAATGGGCGTGTGCCATTTAAATTAGGCGCGCTCCCCCGCCAGACCTACTGCGCATGCTCCGTTTCTTAACTCCCGCCGTGCTTTGCGCGCCGTGACGTCATTTTTTTGAACGGCGACGTGCGTAGCGTACTTCCGTATTCCCGGACGGCTTACGCAAACGACGTTAAATTTTGAATTTCGACGCGGTAACGACGGCCATACTTTAGACAGCAATACACTTGCTGACTAAAGTTAGGGCACCAAAAAAAATGGATATCTATGCGTAACTGATTCTATGAATCAGTCGCATAGATAGAAACAGAGATACGACGGCGTATCAGGAGAAACGCCATCGTATCTCATTTGTGAATCTGGCCCATATTATATAACTTTTTGTTTAACAAAAATATTTAGGGAATTAGGAAGGGAATTCCTATAAATAGAATACATTATAATATAATGTTTTAATTATTTTTCTTAAGAAACAAGTTTGCAATTAAGGCTTTAAAGGGGAACTATGGTGTACGTTTAACCACTTGACAACTGGGCACTTAAACACCCTTAATAACCAGACCAATTTTCAGCTTTCGGTGCTCTCACATTTTGAATGACAATAACTCAGTCATACAACACTGTAACCAAATGAAATTTTTGTCCTTTTTTTCCCACAAATAGAGCTTTCTTTTGGTGGTATTTGATCACCTCTGCGGTTTTTATTTTTTCCGCTATAAATGAAAAAAGAAAGAACATTTTGTAAAAAAAATGAATTTTTCTTCATTTCTATTATAACATTTTGCAAAAAAGTATTTTTTTTTCATAAATTTGGCCTAAAATGTATACTGCTACTTATCTTTGGTAAAAAAAAAAAAAATTGGGTTATTATTTAGTCTGGGTGAAAGTTATAGGGTCTACAAGCTATGGTACCAATTACTGAAAATTGATCAATTTGATCACATCTGATGTACTGACAGCCTCTCTCATTTCTTGAGACCCTAACATGCCAGAAAAGTACAAATACCCCCCAAATGACCCCTTTTTGGAAAGAAGACATTCCAAGGTATTTAGAAAGAGGCATGGTGAGTTTTTTAGAAGTTGTAATTTTTTCCCACAATTCTTTGAAAAATCAAGATTTTTTTTTTTTTTTCACAAAATGTTCATATTCGCTGGTTATTTCTCACACACAGCATATGCATAACACTAATTACACCCCAAAACACATTTTGCTATTCCTCCCGAGTATGCCGATACCAAATGTGTGAGACTTTTACACAGCGTGGCCACATACAGAGGCCCGACATGCAGGGAGCACCATCAGGCGTTCTGGAACACCCAGACCAATTCTGACATTCCTCTCCTACATGGAAAAATCATCATTTATTTGCTAGAAAATTACATAGAACCCCAAAACATTATATATGCTTTTTTAGCAAAAACCCTAGAGAATACAATGGCGGTCGTTGCAAACTTTTTATCGCGCACGTTATTTTCGCAGCAATTGTTCGAATGTGTTTTTTTGGAAATAAAACGGTTTTGTGCTTTTAAAAAAAAAAAACATTAGCCCAATGTTTTTGCATAATATGAAAGATGAAGTTTCGCCGAGTCAATAGATACCCAACATGTCACCCTTCAAAATTGCACACGCTTGTGGAATGGCGCCAAACTTCGCTACTTAAAAATCCCCATAGGCGACGCTTTAAATATTTTTACTGGTTACATCTTTTTAGTTGGAGAAGAGCTCTAACGTTCGCAGCGATACCTCACGTGTGCGGTCGCTTCTGTATACGAGCACGCAGGAACAGGGGCGCTTTAAAAAAAAAAATATTTTTATTGTTCATTTCACTTTATTTATTTTAGTTTGATACGTTTTTCCCCAAAAATAAATGTTTTGATCACTTTTATTCCTATTACAAGGAATGTAAACATCCCTTGTAATAGGAATATAGCATGACAGGTCCTCTTTACAGTGAGATGTGGGGTCAATAAGACCCCACATCTCACCTCTAGGCTGGGAAGCCTGAAAAAAAATAAAAAAAAATAAAACGATCCTGGTTTCGATCGTAGCGGTGAGTCAGAAGAGGCACCGGAGGGAGAAGGGAGGGGAGACGTCCCCTTTCGCCTCCCGTAAGAACAATCAAGAGGTGGAACAGCCGACATGATTGTTCTTATGGTGTAGGGAATCGCCGGCTAAAAAAAATGATATCTGAATGATGCCTGTAGCTGCAGGCATCATTTAGATATCCCTGCACAAAGTCAAGGACGTCATGACGGCCGGTGGGCGGGAAGTGGTTAAAACGCATTTTTTCCCCAGAGTATTTTCTGGGTACTGCAGAGTATTAGCCGGGGTATTGCAGAGTATTGGTGTTGGGGTATTGCAGAGTATTGGTGTTGGGGAATTGCAGAGTATTGGTGTTGGGGTATTGCAGAGTATTGGTGCGGGGGTATTGCAGAGTATTGGTGCGGGGGTATTGCAGAGTATTGGTGCGGGGGGTATTGCAGAGTAATTGCGCTGAGTAATTGCGCAGGGGTATTGCAGAGTATTGCCGGGGAGTAATGCAGAGTATTGCCGGGGAGTAATGCAGAGTATTGCCGGGGAGTAATGCAGAGTATTGCGCAGGGGAGTAATGCAGAGTATTGCGCAGGGGGGTATGCAGAGTATTGAGCAGGGGGGGTATGCAGAGTATTGCGCAGGGGGTGGTATGCAGAGTATTGCGCAGGGGGGTATGCAGAGTATTGCGCAGGGGGGTATGCAGAGTATTGCGCAGGGGAGGTATGCAGAGTATTTCGCAGGTGGGTATGCAGAGTATTGCGCAGGAGGGTATGCAGAGTATTGCGCAGGGGGGTATGCAGAGTATTGCGCAGGGGGGTATGCAGAGTATTGCGCAGGGGGGGGTATGCAGAGTATTTCGCAGGGGGGGGGTATGCAGAGTATTTCGCAGGGGGGGGTATGCAGAGTATTTCGCAGGGGGGGGGGGGTATGCAGAGTATTTCGCAGGGGGTATGCAGAGTATTTCGCAGGGGGGTATGCAGAGTATTGCGCAGGGGGGTATGCAGAGTATTGCGAAGGGGGGTATGCAGAGTATTGCGCAGGGGAGGTATGCAGAGTATTTCGCAGGGGGGTATGCAGAGTATTGCGCAGGGGGGTATGCAGAGTATTGCGCAGGGGGTATGCAGAGTATTTCGCAGGGGGGGGTATGCAGAGTATTTCGCAGGGGGGGGTATGCAGAGTATTTTGCAGGGGGGGGGGGGGGTATGCAGAGTATTTCGCAGGGGGGGTATGCAGAGTATTTTGCAGGGGGATATGCAGAGTATTGCGCAGGGGGGTATGCAGAGTATTGCGCAGGGGGGTATGCAGAGTATTGCGCAGGGGGGTATGCAGAGTATTGCTGGGGGTATGCAGAGTATTGCGCAGGGGGGGTATTGCAGAGTATTGTAGGGGGGGTATTGCAGAGTATTGTAGGGGGTAATGCACAGTATTGCAGGGGGTTTCAGGGATGGCTGAGCAGGGATGGATGGATCTGTGACTGCAATAGTCACAGATCCATCCACAGCGCTGCTGACACCCGCGCTCCCCCCTCTCACACTGTACCGCTCGGTACAGAGAGAGGAGGGAGGAACCGGCGTCATCAAAAGACGCCGGTTTGTTTACATGTGATCGCTCCGTCATTGGACGGAGCGATCACGTGGTAAACGGCCGCTATCAGCGGCCATTTACAGCGATTCGTGATCGGCCGGGTCCTCTGGACCCGGCGGTCACGGATGTTCCCGTGTGCGCGCCCCAGGGGACGCGCGGGAGAGCGATTTTGGGAGGACGTACATTGACGCCCTCCTAGAGTTAACCACCCGCCCTGTAGACGTATATTGTCTATGGGGCGGTTACTAAGTGGTTAATAAACCGTGATAAGCCGAGATCATGATGATCACCGCTAAGGATCTCACAGCCCTTCCACTGAAATATCTCCCCTCCAGATTCACCAGCTCAGAGGTGGAATCTGGGAGAGAAGCTGGTGTGATTAGAGGAAGAAGGCTTATTTCTTCCTAATATCAGCACCAGTGGGTTAAGAATGAATATTAACAACATTATATATATATATATATATATATACACACACACACACACACGTGTGTACACATATAAATCTATATATATCGCTAGATTCAGATACCTTTATGCTGGTGTAGCGTATCTCCTATACGCTACGCCGCTGTAACTTTGAGAGGCGAGTAAGGTATTCAGAAAGTTTTTGCGGCCGAAGTTACGGCGGCGTTGCGTATTAGGGCCGGCGTAAGCCCACCTAATTCAAATGTTGAAGCTGTGGGCGTGTTTTATGTAAATTAAGTGTGACCCCACGTAAATGACGTTTCTAACAAACGGCGCATGCCCCGTCCGTGAACGTATCCCAGTGCGCATACTCCAAATCACATTGCAAATTGTCAATGCTTTCGACGTGAACGTAACCTACACCCAGCCCCATTCACGGACAACTTACACAAACGACGTAAAATGTGAAAAAATTTACGCTATTCCAACGTCCATACTTAACATTGGCTGCGCCATGTTTTTGGTGGTTTATCTTTTATCTAGGCGTATCTTGCTGATTTACATATTCTAGGCGTAAATCAGCGTACATGCCCCTAGCGGCCAGCGTAAATAGGCAGTTAAGATACGACGGCGTAGGAGACTTACGCCGGCTGTATCTTAGCAACATTTAAGCGTATCTCAGTTTGAGCATACGCTTAAAGTTGCGACGGCGGGGATTTGGACTTATGACGGCATATCTACTGATACGCCCGTCGTAAGTCTATATGAATCTGGCCTATACTGTATATATACACAAGTGTGTGTATATATATATATATATGAAAGAATGAATGGGGCCATGTATCATGAGATTTTGAGTGCAAACCTCCTCCCATCAACAAGGGCATTGAAGATGAAATATGTCTGGTCTTTCAGCATGACAATGATCCCAAACACAGCGCCCGGGCAACAAAGGAGTGGCTTCATAAGAAGCATTTCAAGGTCCTGGAGTGGCCTAGCCAGTCTCCATATCTCAACCACATAGAAAACCTTTGGAGGGAGTTGAAAGTCCGTGTTGCCCAGCGACAGCCCCAAAACATCACTGCTCTAGAGGAGATCTGCATGAAGGAATGTGCCAACATACCAGCAACAGTGTGTGACAACCTTGTGAAGACCTACAGAAAACATTTGACCTCTGTCATTGCCAACAAAGTATATATAACAAAGTATTGAGATTAACTTTTGATATTGACCAAATACTTATTTTCCACCATAATTTGCAAATAAATTCTTTCCAAATCAGACAATGTGATTATCTGGATTTGTTTGCACATTTTGTCTCTCATAGTTGAGGTATACAGTAGGTGTTTGTGATATTGTGTTTTTAGCACGACAGCATCGCGCTGATTCTCGGCGACATGGTGCCGAGATCTCGCACTCACTGGACAGCACATCCCAGCAATCGCGTCATAGAAGCGACGGGAGATCCAACTTGGATTCCTGCCAATTCTACACGTGTGCGGCGTTTGTTATGAATCCTGAGGGGGAAGTCCCCGCCGGATTTTAAATAAAAATCCGGCATGGGTTCCCCCTCAGGAGCATACCGGGCCCTTAGGTCTGTTATGGGTTGTAAGGAGAGCCCCCTACGCCGAAAAAAACGGCGTAGGAGGTCCCCCTACAATCCATACCAGACCCGTATCCAAAGCACGCTACCCGGCCGGCCAGGAAGGGAGTGGGGACGAGCGAGCGCCTCCCCCCCCTCCTGAGCCGTACCAGGCTGCATGCCCTCAACATGGGGGGGTTGGGTGCTCTGGGGCAGGGGGGCGCACTGCGGCCCCCCACCTCAGAGCACCCTGTCCCCATGTTGATGAGGACAGGGCCCCTTCCCGACAACCCTGGCCGTTGGTTGTCGGGGTATGCGGGCGGGAGGCTTATCGGAATCTGGGAGCCCCCTTTAATAAGGGGGCCCCCAGATACCGGCCCCCCACCCTAAGTGAATGGATATGGGGTACATCGTACCCCTAACCATTCACCTGTAGGAAAAATGTCAAAGTTAATAAACACACCACACAAGGGTTTTTAAAATAATTTATTTTTCTGCTCCGGAGGCTCCCCCTGTCTTCTTTATTAGCTCTTTTACCAGGGGGAGCTTCTTCTTTGACGTCTTCGGGTGGGTGGGGGCCGCCGTCTGGTTCTCTTACACCGCCGGGGGGGGTTGCTTTTAAAAAAGCCCCCACCCCCCGGCTGGTTTCCTCCGGCTTCTTCGGCGTGGGGGCTTCTTCTTCCGCTATCCCGACGGGTCTTCTCTGCTATCCGGGGGGTCTTCTCAACTCTCCGGGGGTCTCCTTCTATGTTCGCCGCTCTCCGCTGTTGACTCGGCGCACCCCGGTTCTTCCTCTTGCTGTCCGGTGCCTTCTTCTTCCGTGCTGTACGTTTTCTTCTCCTTCCGTGCTGTGAGTTCTTCTTCCGTGCTGTGACGTCATGTTCTTCACTTCTCTTCTTCTCCCGATGTTGACACGTCGCCTTTCCTCGCTGCAATGACGGGTGCGCGGTTTGCATCGGATTTATATAGACCTCACAATCCCATCATGCTCTGGTACCTACCCATGTGATACCTACCCACGTGGGTAGGTATCACATGGGTAGGTACAGAGCATGATGGGACTGTGAGGCCTATATAGGTCCGATGCAAGCCGCGCATCCATCATTTCAGCGAGAAGAGCCGGCGTGTCAACATCTGGAGAAGAGAAGAAGATGACGTCACAGGCCGGAAGAAGAAGAATACGTCACAGCACGGAAGAAGAAGATAGACGTTCAGCGCTGAAGGAGAAGGCACCGGACAGCTGGAGGAAGAACCGGGGTGCGCCGAGTCAACAGCGGAGAGCGGCGAACATAGCAGAAGACCCCCGGAGAGTGAAGAAGACCCCCCGGATAGCCGAAGAAGACCCCCCTGATAGCGGAAGAAGAAGCACACCACCCCCGCCGAAGACGTCGGAGGAAACCCGCCGAGGAGTGGGCGCTTTTATAAAAGCGACCCCCCCCGGCGGTGGAAGAGAACCGGACGGCGGCGAAGAGCGGCCCCCACCCGAAGACGTCAAAGAAGAAGCCCCCCCTGGTAAACAGAGCTAAAGAAGACAGGGGGCGGCCTCCGGAGCAGACTAATAAATTATTTTAAAAACCCTTGTGTGGTGTGTTTATTAACATTGACATTTTTCCTACAGGTGAATGGTTAGGGGTACGATGTACCCCATATCCATTCACTTAGGGTGGGGGGCCGGTATCTGGGGGCCCCCTTATTAAAGGGGGCTCCCAGATTCCGATAAGCCTCCCGCCCGCATACCCCGACAACCAACGGCCAGGGTTGTCCGGAAGGGGCCCTGTCCTCATCAACATGGGGACAGGGTGCTCTGGGGTGGGGGGGCCCCACAGTGGGCCCCCCTGCCCCAGAGCACCCAACCCCCCCATGTTGAGGGCATGCAGCCTGGTACGGCTCAGGAGGGGGGGGGCGCTCGCTCGTCCCCACTCCTTTCCTGGCCGGCCGGGTAGCGTGCTTTGGATACGGGTCTGGTATGGATTGTAGGGGGACCCCCTACGCCATTTTTTCGGCGTAGGGGGGGGGCTCTCCTTACAACCCATAACAGACCTAAGGGCCCGGTATGCTCCTGAGGGGGGAACCCATGCCGGATTTTTATTTAAAATCCGGCGGGGACTTCCCCCTCAGGATTCATAACAAACGCTGCACACGTGTAGAATTGGCGGGAATCCAAGTCAGATCTCCCGTCGCTTCTATGACGGCTTTGTCTCTATCGCGGCAAGCCAGCTCGGTGCTGGCTCCCGCGATGGGGCTCGTAGGTGCTCAATCTCGCCGAGAAAGGGAGCGAGATTGACACAATATCGCGTGCACCTACTGTACCTGTGAAGACAATTACAGGCCTCTCTCATCTTTTTAAGTGGGAGAACTTGCACAATTGGTGACTGACTAAATAATTTTTTGCCCCACTGTATTTATATATACTGTACACACACACATGTGTATATATATACAGGATATATATATAGTTATCACATGTCTGAAAACATGTAATTACATGTTCTTTTAAACTTTAGTTTCACTTTTTGAACTTGGCTGCACCGTAACCTCACAATATCTTACGAGATCATGGTGACATGTCATTGCTCGGGGCAACAAGTACAAAAGAAGGATGGTATAACAGCTAGATAGCGGAAGAGCGGTACTGGCAGGGGTGACGGGTCTTATGTATAGTGAGGGTTCATAGCCTTCCCCCCCTGAACAGTTGGTGCCCCAGTAACCAGGCCTGGACCCACATAGCAGAGACCCTAGGAACCTAGCCACATGGTACAGAAGAGAAAAGAGTTTATTATGTGCACGCATGGGGACTACGCTAGTGCCCGGTGGGACCCCATTCTGTCACAGGGAGTGAGGTGGCACTGCTCTGTGGTGTCTCCTTCAAAATGTCGCATCCTGAGCAGGTATATGTATTGTGGAACCAGGAGGCACTTGTAGGACAGCTTTAGGTTAAGATACAGAGACACCAGGGTGGACGGTTTGCTTCTAAGTCAGGGTGCCGCCATAATGTTGATGTCACATGAACGTGGCCTTGCCTGTTCCTGGGCATTAGCGAGTGTGTACACCAAAGAGTCTGGAAGAAGGAGAGGAGTGAGAGAGAGCAAAAGGCCTCTTGTGCACCAGGCAAATCAGCCCTGTCCACAGGTCTATTTATAAATAAAATTGGTATTCGAATGTCTATGGTCAATGTCACAAATAATCCCCATAATTTGCCTGAAAAAAACCTCTATCAGGAAAATCTTGCATTATGGCCATTAGATCAAGCTGACAGTAATAGAAAACAACATATTACAGAGATCATTTGTGATGGCTGCGAGAGAGAATGTTTGAGAAATTTGTACATATAATTTTTTTTATAAATAGACCCCTAAAATATTCTTCTGCCAAAAATAACTTTTACCTGTCTTCTGGCAAATTTGTCTTAACTGTTTACTGCCTGTGACCCATGCTGAGTCCTGGTTACAGTCAGAACCCATTGCCTGCATCTATAGAATGCTAAGAATGGAACTTTGTGCCAAATGTAACTCCAGTGTGCAGGTGCAAGAGTTACGGCAACAGCATGCCACGACACGCTAATTCATCAACGTGTGTGCATTATACATTTTGTGGCACATTCAATTTGTTCAATGTTTTGGTGCATTGGCTCCAATTCATTTAAATGGGTTGCTTCAGTACAAGGCAAGTTAACGTGTGACATAGTGTAACAATTGCGCTAACACACTGCAACAATGTAAACCTAAGAGAGACGTAAAAGGTGGATTTATTTAAATAAAAGGAAGTGGGCATACTATGAAAGCAGATGGCCATGGCCACACCAGTGAGTGGTGTGGATGTCTGTGCCATTCTCTGCATCTCCAAGGACTGCTCATCACTGGAAAAGATTGGGAGAAGAGGAAGACCTAATGGGATTCATCTACTACAACTGGAGAGCTTTTTTTTTGTCAATGCTTAATTTAGAAGCTGAAATTAGAAGCTGATTGGCTACCATGCACAGCTGCACCAGATTTTGTACTCTCCAGTTTTAGGCTGGGTTCACACTTGTCCAACAAACGCTCCGACATTGGGAGCTCATGTCGCATGAACGTGTGAAAATGAATGTTTCCCTATGAGAGCCGTCTTAACTGGTCCGACACAAGTCGGTCCGACTTTGAAAATGCTCCCTGTACTACTTTGGTCCGACTTTGATCCTACTTCAGCCCATTGAATATCATTGACGTCGGATCAAAGTAGGATCCTTGGGCCAGATCCACATCCTTAACTTAAATCTTCCTATTTAAGTTACACCACCGCAAAATCTCTACCTAAGTGCCCGATCCACAAAGCACTTACCTAGAAATTTTCGGCTGTGTAACTTAAATCTGTCCGGCGCAAGGCGTGCCCAATCTAATGGGGCGAGTCCCATATAAATTAGGCGCGCTCCCGCGCCGGACGTACTGCGCATGCTCCCGACACGATTTTCCCGACGTGCTTTGCGCGAAGTTACGTTACGCCGAATTTTGTGAATCGCGCCAGGTAAAAAAAGTTGCGTCAGGAAAAACAAGATATGCGGCGAAAAAAAAAAAATTTAAAAAAATTTGACAGCGTCGCGGGAAAGAAGGGTCTACTAATTTTAGCCATAATTTTGCGTTTGCAAACTAACAACTTACGGAGACTTCACGAAGGGAAACCGCTTTGTGGATCTCCGTAAGTGCTAATTTGCATACCCGACGCGGAATTTCGACAAGAAATGCCCCCAGCGGCGGCCGAGGTACTGCATCCTAAGATCCGACAGTGTAAAACTATTACACCTGCTGGATCTTAGGAATATCAATGCGTAACTGATTCTGTGAATCAGTCGCATAGATAGAAACAGGGATACAACGGCGTATCAGTAGATACGCCGGCGTATCCCTTTTGTGGATCTGGCCCCTTGTCCTTACCATCTGACTTTTGACATCCGACATGGTGATAACAGCAGCAGTAAAAGGAATTTATCTCACACAGGGATTGTTTTAATTGGTCAAAGGACAAGTCAGACTATCACAAAGTTGGATCAATGTAGTATCCTGTTCATTCAAGTCAGATGGATGTAGGACCAATGTAGTGATGGTGTCACACGTCTGGCAAGAAAACTTTGGAAAAGGGAAAGTCTGCAATGAGGTAAAAAAAAATTCCAATAATGCCCCCCCCCCAGACCCCCCCCATAAGCACTTAGCTGAGTCTTCTTTTGATCTATCCCTGTCCAGTCTGCAGTGGATCTTCTCCCCTCTCTCATAGGCTTGGCTAAAAGCAGCAGGAGCCATTGGCCCCCCTGCTGTCAGTCAAATTATGTGAGGAGGGAGCAGGAGTTGGGGCTGAATTGCATTTTGTATGGCTATAGACGCACATAGCCCAGCTCCGGATCAAGCCCACACAAATGCCCCCATAGCAAGTGGCTTGCTATGAGGGAACTCAGAGAAGAGAACGAACCAAGAGCACCAACAGGGGACCCCAAAAGAGAAGGTTCAGGGCCACTCTGTGTAAATTGGCTCCTACCTTTGTCAGTCAAATTGTATGAGAAAGGAGCAGGAGGCAGGGTGGATCAGTATAGTATGTGTCTTTTGATCCACATACTGTAGCCCAGCTCGGGATCAAGCCTATATGAATGCTTGCAGAGAAGAAAAGTAGAAGAGGTGTAGCCAAGTAGCAGGGGACCCCAGAAGAGGATGTTCTGGGACGTTCTGTGCAAAACCATTGCTCCCACCTTTTGTTCTACATTAATGTGCTACAATACATTGCTAAAGCGCATTACAGTGCTTGCTTTTTTCTTTGTTTTTTCAACCTTCATATAACTCTGTGTGCTGCGCAAAATGCAATATGAACATAATGCAAATTGCCTTGTGACTGCATTCAGCAAGACTGCTGGTGTGTACAAATCCTAAAAAGCAAAACATTTAAACTGTGGGTGCCTCCATGAGAACACAGACACCCCAGTCTGTATGTATAGATCATGTATGATGGATCATGGAGCCAGAGTTGGGCTTTAGGTTGGAAAAAAGTTATACTGGCACAGAGTAAGCTTAAACAAATTAATTTAAGCAATTGGCACATTAGCTGTGGTGGTGTGGGGATTCAAAATAAGAGTCCATCAGCTGTAGCAAAAAACAAGGTCATTTGGCTTCCAGAAATGTAATCAAATGCACACAGTGCTCTTGATGTGATTCAGATGAGAAGAAGCACAATCACTTCTAAATCTACAATTCTAAGAAGTGATTGTGTTTCTTCTCATCTGAATCACATCAAGACAAATGAAGCCTCTTAAGCACCATCATACAGTTTTCCTTATTACAGTAAACTATTCTTGCTCTCCAGAAGGGTTGGCATGAATGTCCTCTTGCACTAAACACATTCTGACATTGCTGTTTTCCATTCAGGGATTATTATACAGAACACGAATTGTAACACAATTGTACGGATACTTTAAAGGGGTTGTAAACCCTCATGTTTTTTCACCGTAATGCATCCTATTGTAACAGCACTGGTGAACGGAGTGAACCACAACTGCGGATAGTAAGGATTTCAATGTGCTTCTTTATGTGACATCTCAGTATTGGGCCCCAGGCGTCACTCCTAGCAACAGGAGTTTGGGGGATCTCTACATCATCTCTGTGTCACATAAAGAAAGGTGTTGAGCTACTAAGGATGGACACATTACAACATGCGACCAGAGCTTAGCGTTTACAGTTATATAGTATGCACTAAAAGATACAAATACACAACTGTATGCAAGTCATTATCAGTGTTACATAGCATCGTGCATTAGGCCACTAAGGGAGAAGGTATGAAATATGTCAACCCTTAGCATAGGAAAGTTTAGGCAAACATGTTCCGCAACTTAAGGCATAGGCCCATAAACAGGTAGTACCTTTGTCAAGCACGTAGTAAATAGGCGTTGTTGAGACAACTAATAATTACACACGAGGGAATTATAACTCAGGTACTTTGAGAGTACACGTAGTAAATAGGAGTCGTTGTAACAACTAATAATTGCATAAGAGTGACAATTATAGCTCAGGTAATAATAGTTGCATTCGAGAGGCAAATATTACACACGTAATAGTAGTTGCATATATGAGGTAAATATTGCTCTAGTAATTTGAGGATAGCTGACCCTTTAAGGTACTCCTTAGCAAACAGTGCCTAGCACAGCATTATCTCCCAAATAGTATGTTGATATCCACACGGCATATTTAGTAACACAATTGTATTAGATGGAACACTAGCAGTAGATCTTCTTATAGGACTACAAGTGATAGAATGACTACTTATTCGTTTGTAGGCTTCTGTAGGAGATAGAGTTTGTGGTGTAGGATGTTCAGCAAAGGCCTCAAGGTTGTCCCCAGCAATGCTCTGTATTGTAGTAGGTGCAATGGCACTAAAGAAGTAGTTGTTGTCTGGAGCGGTGTTGCAGCATAGGGAGCAAGGCAGCGGTATGTGTAGCGTGGCTGAGCTACGGCTGACAATAATAGAACAGGGCTTGTATGGCCTGTGAATGCCTTTATAGGAAAAGAACCAGGTGCAGTGCAATCGCACTGAATTCAAGAAAACCGCCGTTAGCGGCGCACTTCCGCGTTCTACGATGGAACGCACAACGGCGCCGGGCGATGATGTCATCGCGCGAGCGCCGTATGCGCCCCAGCATGGAACTCAATATGGCGCTGAAAGCGCATGTTACAACAGGGAACAGGCGGAACAGGGAACAGGCGGCGTGACAGCACCTGTTTCACCTATGCATTAAGATGAAAAAACTTCTGCCTGTCACGCCCTCCCCCCAAGCCCCATTTTACTTACCTGAGCCCTCAAACTTGACTTGGTGGATACACGCTCTTCCTCATCCCAGGGTCCTCACCTCCCGGTTGGATAGATTGATAGCAGCGCAGCCATTGGCTCCAGTTGCTGTCAATCAAATCCAATGACGCAGGCTCCGGAGGGCGGGGCTGAGTCATTCGGCGACTATGGATGCTGAATGAATGACTCGAGAGCACGCCCGCAAGGTAACCCTTAGGAGAGCGCTTCTCCTAGGGGGTTACCTGATGAGAGGAGGAGCCACAAGAGCCACCAGGGGACCACAGAAGTTGCGGATCGGGGCCACAATGTGCAAAACGAACTGTACAGTGAAGGTAAGACATGTTTATTATAAAAAAAAAAAAAGAAGCTTTACAGCCTTTTTAAGTGTATCTATATGTGTTTCCAACGTTTTTCTTTTTAGTTTGGAATTGAGTAAGAAATAGTTAAAAACACTGTTGAGTGTCTCATTTTGTTTGCCTCCCATTTGGGAGATTACCCCTTACTTTTTTCCCCCAGATACACAATGAGAAATAAAAGGAAATATCAACAAAATGAGGGGAACCCCCTCAGCTGACACCAGAACAAATGCCTCCATTGGAAGATTTCCCTCACCTCCTGTATCGGTGCCAAGTTTTGGTTTTCTCAACTAAAGCCTTGTACACACGACCAGGTTTCTTGGCAAAAACCAGCAAAAAAAACCTGCTTCTTGCCAAGATTCCCGTTCGTGTGTACGAGGCATTCAGGTTTCTCGTCTGGAAATCTGGCCAGAATCTCGATGAGATTCTTGTCGGCCTGTTTCCTGACGAGAAACCCGAGAGAGTGTATACCTACCTGTCGCCGTGGAAACCCGCGCATGCTCTAAATGACTTTGACGCATGTGCGGTAGCTTCCATGGCATAGGTATGGTGAAGCAAGATGGCGGCGATGGCATCAAATGTGACGAGCGCATGCTCGTCGTACACAATGACGTCACCGCATTCTTTCCTTTCAAGAGAACCGCGGTTTTTTTAAAACGAAAGTCTGTACACTCCGGCGGCAAGAGTTTCTTGCCAAGAATCTCGTCAGGGAAAACGACGGGTTTTTCCTGACGAGATTCTCGGTCGTGTGTACGAGGCCTAACTCTGTCTTGATGACTATAGTCACTAGAGCAAAAAGGATGAATTTTCCCAGTGTAGGCGCAAACAGCAATAAAAAACAGGTTCTAATTCCTCCCGCTAAATGTTTTTGCTTTAGATACACTTTAGGATGAGTTCTTTCCTAATGCAAAAACTTCTGATTTAAATGCTACCTTAATGACATATGTACAGGCAGTCCCTGAGTTACATACAACCAACATACATATCACTCATACTTATCAAAAGGAGGGACACAACAAAAAGTAAGAGGAAATCTATTGAACAGGGGCACAGATAGCAAAACAAACATTACAGGGGTGTTAACCCTTCACTATGCTATCAAAAAACATTCCCTCATCCATTTCACAATCACTGTGCAGTGAGCGAGAGCATCCACCTCAAGGTCCATGGAGGGTACAACAGTACTTTCTGTGCCAGGAGCTATATAATAAAACAGTGCCAATATACCTACACTCTGTGGTGATAGTATAACAATAGCATGTCATTCTGTAGATGGGCAATTATTTTTGTAATGGCATGTAGGTGGTATTTAATATATTGTACATATTAAAGAAGTCCAAAGCTACCTCTGGAGTGTCAATGCAGGTACATGGAGTTGAGTGCTGGTGTGCCTACGCATTTCTGTATTCTATGAAAGATATGCTACAAAAAAGGCTGAAAATGCTGCATTAGTTTGTGCATCTTGTAGCAGGATCACCACATATGTTCCCCATATAATAAAGAGGGCATATTCCTATTGGAATATTGGAAGATAATTATTGTGTATTTAAATGCCAAAATGTTGTTTTTGCTTGAAGCTATTAATTTACATTAATTTTGTTAGATGCACATTTCCTAATCTGATACGCTAAACATTGTAGTAACTTGGTGAATATATTTGTATATTTGCTCTGGGTTTTCAATTGTTTAAGATGCTGAAAGTAATGTCAGCTGGTATTTAATATATTGTACATATTAAAGAAGTCCAAAGCTACCTCTGGAGTGTCAATGCAGGTACATGGAGTTGAGTGCTGGTGTGCCTACGCATTTCTGTATTCTATGAAAGATATGCTACAAAAAAGGCTGAAAATGCTGCATTAGTTTGTGCATCTTGTAGCAGGATCACCACATATGTTCCCCATATAATAAAGAGGGCATATTCCTATTGGAATATTGGAAGATAATTATTGTGTATTTAAATGCCAAAATGTTGTTTTTGCTTGAAGCTATTAATTTACATTAATTTTGTTAGATGCACATTTCCTAATCTGATACGCTAAACATTGTAGTAACTTGGTGAATATATTTGTATATTTGCTCTGGGTTTTCAATTGTTTAAGATGCTGAAAGTAATGTCAGCTACATTTTATAAACTTCTTTAATGATAAGATTGCTGAGCCTACGTTCCCAAAACCATTGTTACAGGGTCCCACTCTCTGTCAATTTTTTATTTGATTTGTTGTAGAATGCAACAGAAAGGCAAGAAACACCACAAAATTAGCACAAGCATGGTTCTAGCTCATTGAGATTTAATCACTGAGTCCCCAAGAGATGTAAGAAGGTGATTTATTTCATCAAACTACATATGTCACCTCTTAAAGGAAATTGTGTATTTTCGGTTAGCACATATTTTTAGGTATTAATCAAAAATGTTAACCCTAAAGAAAACATTAAGTCCCCTTTCACATTGTGGCGTTTTTCATGCGGTACAGCGCTAAAAATAGCGCTGCTATACCGCATGAAAAATCATGCCCTGTAGTCTTCAATGTGAAAGCCCGAAGGCTTTCACACTGAAGCGGTGCGCTAGCAGGAAAAAGTCCTGCTAGCCGCATCTTTACCGCGGTATAGGAGCGGTGTGTTCACCACTCCTATACCGCGCCTTTCCATTGAAATCAATGGGAAAGCGCGGTAATACTGCGGTAATACCGCCGGCAACGCGGGCGGTATTAACCCTTTTTCGGCCGATAGCGGGGAATAAAACCTCACCGCTAGCGCCCGAATATCGCGGTAAACACGATGGTATAGCCGCGCTACAAATAGCGCGGCTATACCGTCACCGCAGCTCGACGCTGCAATGTGAAAGCAGCCTAATTGGACTTTCATGTTTTACATGCTTGTCCTATCATATTTTTATTATTGTATTAAGAATCAGAATGTGTAGATTAGCCACTAGATGAAGCTCTGCATTTGGTTCAGCTTCATTCAGCCTCTCTGAATGAGTTGACTAGATTTACATTGTGAAATAAAGCAATTGCCAAAGTTATTCAAAGATAGTGAAGACAAGCAATTTATAGTGCCTGTTTCTGGCATACACTGTACAAAGAGGAAAAATGTGCTGATAGACGTCAGAAAGCCATTTTGAGCCCTGATTTAACTACTTGTAAGCAGACAAAAATGAAATTGCCAAAAATCTAAGATTTTATAAACCAAATACTTAAGTCATGCCTATGCTTTATTTTATTTTATTTAAAGCACAGATGTATAGGGTATAATAAACTACATTTAAACTACAGTATTTATCAACAAGGTGCACGTATGTTCAGCATGTGAAACTACCTTGTCATACTGGTTATTATCTTACTGGCACTCCAAAAAACAATATATCTCATTATTTGTAATATCTGCATTGGCACAAGGTGCAGTAAGGTTCTGGCCCCCCGATTATTCATCACAGGAATTGGGTGGTCAGAGCAGATCTCATGGGCACCGCATCCCATCAGTATTGGACAATGCACAAAAATAATGCTCAGACAGAGAGCAAGGATTTTTAAGGTGCCAATAACCTAAATCAAAACCTCAGATAAAATTCATATTGTTTATTTGATCAGTTCATATAAAAAATAGAAATAAAATTGTTAGATTCATTAAAAGCATTGGATCTTTTCATTTTGTAGATGCTGTAGAAACCAAACTTCCGGCTTTGGCCGTAACCGGAAGTGACGTCACCCAGCTCCTCCCAACATGTTGCATCACTAACACGTGACTTTCTCAAGGGTTGGAACCCCTTGGTCACTTTTACCATTCGCGATACTGCTATTTTAACTGTAAGTCTACACATTGTCTTTTTAACCACTTAAGAACCCCTTCACGCACAAGCACGTACCTGTACGTCCTCTTTAAGAGCCCAGCCGTGGGGTCGTCCAAGCTCTATTTGTGGGGAAAAAAGGACGCCAATTTTGTTTGGGAGCCACATCGCACGACCACGCAATTGTCAGTTAAAGCGACGCAGTGCCGAATCGCAACAAGGGGCAAGGTCCTTAACCTGCATAATGGTCCGGGTCTTAAGTGGTTAATAAATGCTACTATATACTACACCACAAGGAGGGGTTTATTTTCCTTATTTCATGTACAATGATTTGTGACAGACTATATCCTATGGAGCTCCAGTAGCTTGATACCTATTGTCTCTGGACTGAAGGTGAGCAGCCATTGTATATGGTGGTGGAGTCTATTTGTATCTCTGGATTTAACACTGGATTGTGATCAGTGACATTTGGATTTCCTTTTGAAGCACACATTTTTTCACCTATAAGAACTTTTTGTTAATGTTACTGTAGTTTTTTTATTCACAATATTTATTAAATGTTTTTGCTCCAATTTTTGATTTTTTTAAGGTATGTAAGGTGCTGCCAAAATATCATTCCATGCTCATTAAAAAGGTACTCTCAGATTAAAGTGCACTTTGCTGCTTAAGACAACACATCAAGCCTGTTCATGCCACTGCTCCCTGCCCATCCAATGAGCTTAATCCTGAAATATCCCTCTCACCACGATCAACGTAATGACGTGGATGTTGGAAATGCCCAGCCCCAACACACAGTCCTGCAATCTGGTGCGGCAGGTGCATACGCATCCCTGCCTGGACGTCAAACAGTGCCACGCTACCTTATCCTACCCTCTGTGGAGGAAATGCCTTAACAATCATAATGTCAGGAGTGTCCATAACCTCCCAAAGCAGCACAATAATGCTCAACCACAGAGAACTAAAACATTGAATACTCAGTAAGGTCCCCAAGGAGGAACAGATATAAGAACTGGGAATTAAACTGGATTCAGACATAACTGGCCCCAGATCCAGTCCCCCGTAGCATTTTAGAGTTTGGTTCCCTTTGTTTATCTAGCCTCTATATTTTTTTTTATTTAGACCTCTTTAGATGCAGTTATGTCTGAATCCGGTTTAATTCCCTTCCATATATCTGTTTCCCCCAGCTTGCATAAGTCAGAGGGCAATCTCAGCCCCTTCCTCTGTACTCCCTTAAAATCTGGGAGGAGAGTGGAGGGAGGACACGTGACCACTAGGGATGAGCTTCAAGTTCGAGTCGAACTCATGTTCGACTCGAACATTACCTGTTCGCCTGTTCGGCGAACAACGAACAATTAGGGGTGTTGGCAAATTCGAAAAGCCCCGGAACACCCTGTTAAAGTCTATGGGAGAAATCTAAAGTGCTAATTTTAAAGGCTAATATGCAATTTATTGTCCTAAAATGTGTTTGGGGACCTGGGTCCTGCCCCAGGAGACATGTATCAATGCAAAAAAAAGATTTAAAAACTGCAGTTTTTTCGGGAGCAGTGAATTTAATAATGCTAAAAGTGAAACAATAAAAGTGAAATATTACTTTAAATTTTGTACCTAGGTGTAAATTACGTGGGGTTCCCCCCAAATATCCATTCCAGACCCTTCAGGTCTGGTGTGGATTTTAAGGGGAACTCCACCCCAAATAAAAAAAAATGGCGTGGGTTTCCCCCAAAAATTCACACCAGACCCCTTATCCATCTACTCAGTCCCAGCTCCCTGCTTTTAGGACAATAAATTGCATATTAGCCTTTAAAATTAGCACTTTAGATTTCAAATGTTCAAGTCCCATAGACTTTAATAGGGTTCTAAAGTTCACACGAACATTTGGTGTGTTCGCAAGTTCTGCTGCGAACCGAACAGGGGGGTGTTCGGCTCATCCCTAGTGACCACACAGCAGCTCTGGGCAAAGAAGGTATTTAGTATTACAATTAAAAAAAAAACACACACAAGTGGTGGGGAGGCATCACTTTCTCACTGCCTGTCAGTAGTCTCTGGAGCGTGATTCGAGCACGGATTGCGCTTCAGGGGCCAGGGAGATGTAGACTCATGTCTAAACAGACCCCATATGTATCCTTTTTGAAACATAGACAGTCACTTTCTCTGCAGCCTGAGCTACACTGTAATAAATGAGTTAGGAATCTGTATAGAGGCTCCTATTCATTCACAAACTGACACAGAGTAAACACTGTTTACTATGCCTCGGTGATGAATGAACTGCAATTAACAGAATATCTTACAGGCACTCATACCTTGCCGCGCTCTCACAGCCACTGTTGCAACATCAGTGGTCCTTGAGCCGGGGTTGTAAGCGAGGCCTCCCTCTACATGTCAGGCTGTGATACAGCGTACGTGACAGCCGCAGCGGTAGCGCACATATTTCTTTAATGGGAGACAAAATTTTACTTGTGACATGAACAATGTATCAAACTTTTCATGAAATATTATACATTTAACCTTGTACAATTAATTATACTTCTCCTAAATGAGTCAAATATGAGCTGGCATATTCTTACACACTAGGCATATGCCAGGTCCCAGCATTCCAAAGTGAGACCTGCTTACAGCAAGCCCCATTATCCAGGGTCAGAATTTACTTCCCAGACTGGGACACCAGCCAAGAAATGGCACAGTAATATAAACCCTGGTGCCTGTGCAGTCACAAATGAATGAATTGGATCACCCTCTGCTCTAAACTGTCACCTTGTTTCAAAGTACAGTCTGATCACTGAGGGAGAGCAGAGTAAGGCCTCGTACACACGGCCGAGGAACTCGACGTGCCAAACACATCGAGTTCCTCGGCCAGTTCAGCCCTGAAGCCGCCGAGGAGCTCGGCGGGCCGAGAGCTCCCATAGAACAACGAGAAAATAGAGAACATGTTCTCTATTTTCTCGACGAGTTCCTCGGCGGCTCCATCGGGCCGAAAGTGTACACACGACAGAGTTTCTCGGCAGAATCTCGCCGAATTCTGCCGAGAAACTCTGTCGTGTGTACGAGGCCTGAGAAAATGCTTCTTCCTGCCTTCACCCCACTAATGACCTCACCTTAGCCTATACAAACTCACCTGCCTGGAAATCAAGGACTATCTTTTAATGATAAGTGGTGGAGCTTTTTGAAAATGTATACTGTTGTGTCAAAAATGTATTCATACAGACATATATAGCTGGATTCACGTAGAGCGGAGCATCTTTAGACCGGCGTAGCGCACCTCATATGCGCTACGCCAACGTAAATCAGTGATTCACAGTATTTACAAAGCACTCGCTCCCAAACTTGCGCCGGCGTAACGTTAATTGGCCGGCGTAAGCCTGCCTAATTCAAAGTAGGAATGTAGTAGGCGTGATCTATTAAAATGAAGCGTGACCCCATGTAAATGAAGGGCCGAACGAACGGTGCATGCGCGCGCATGCTCAGAACCACATTGCATATACTCCCTAAGATATGACGGCTCAATGCCTACGACGTGAACGTAACCTACGCCCAGCCCCATTCACGTATGACTTACGTAAACGACGTAAAATATACCGGCTATTCCGACGTCCATACCTTTGCATGGGATGCGCCTCCTATATGGTGGTTTAACTTTACGCCGGATGTACGCCTTACGTAAACGGCGTAGATTACTGCGACGGGCGTAAGTACGTTCGTGAATCGGCGTATCTTGCTCATTTACATATTCGACGCGTAAATCAATGGAAGCGCCCCTTGCGGCCAGCGTAAATATGTGCCCAAGATACAGCAGCGTAGGAGTCTTACGTTGGTCTGATGAGGCCAAAATTCAGGCGTATCTTCTATTAAGAATTAGGCGCAGAGATACGACGGCGCATCCGTGCATTTACGCGGCGTATCAGAAGATACATTGGCGTAAGTGTCTGTGAATCTGGGCCATGCAGTTCTTGAAAAGTCAATTTTAAAACCACTTTGATATTGCGGGAATCATTTTAAACCCCTATTAGTGGTCCTTTATACTGTATTGAAATTATGATTTTCTATCAATCATTTTTTATGAGAACTGTAGTAAGGAAAGCTATGTGACATTGCACAAGAAGACATCTCTGTTGGAGGTTAATGAGCCATAGCAAAGTGTAATGTGAATTTGAGGAGAGCAGTATGCTGACCTGTGGGCTGTTTTCAATGTCTTCTCAGCAGGAAACAGCAGCCTTGGATGCAGGGTGGATTTGTTATTTATTAAACAAGCATATGTCCAAAATTTAGTAAAATTTAGCATGACGACATCCTAGCATGACGACAATTTTGTGCATGGGCTACAATTTGTATTATGGTGTACGTAGGCTGTGTTATTCATTAACCACTTGCCTACTGGGCACTTTCACCCCCTTTCTGCCCAAGCCATTTTTCAGCTTTCAGCACTGTCACACTTTGAATGCAACACTGTACCCAACACTGTACCCAAATGACATTTTTATACATTTTTTCCCACAAATAGAGCTTTCTTTTGCAGGTATTTTATCACCTCTGTGGTTTTTATTTATTGTGCTATAAACAAAAGCAGAGGGACAAGTTTGAAAAAAACACAATATTTTTTACTTTTTGCTATAATAAATATCTATTTAAAAAAAATAAAATAATTCAAAGCAAATGCGCCGACTTAACTCGAGATACGCGGCGTAATTGAAATTTACACGGCGCGTATATTTGCGCCTGATCCTCAAAACGAGATACGCCTTAAAATCCTGTTTTTCCGTCCTACTGAAAATAATTACACCGGCGCTTTTCTGTGTGCAAATTACGCTAGAAACGCCGCTGTTTTGATAGGCAAAGATGCAAATGAGGGAGATAGGGCGATCCACAAAATTAAGTGTGTGCACCGTAGATTACGCCCTGTGCGCTTCTGTTAGTTTCAATGTGTAAATTTACACATTATAAAAGGTGCCCTAATTTTACACATGCCGTGTAATGGTCAGCTAAAGCAACACCATTAAGGAAGAGCTGAGCACACACACTTGCTGGACTACAATCTGTATGCCAACATGCCAGGGGCATCCATTCGCGTAGCTAGATTAGTGACTTCAGTGACCAAGGGTACCCCCTCTTTTGAGGGAACAGCAGTCAGGAGACGCCTCGCAGAATGCATCTTTGCACAGTAAACACACACATTAATTATGTCACAATGAGAATGCATAAATGCACACCCACTGTGGTCCCTAGCACAGACATATCACATGCACATCTAATTGGATTAGATCCAAGTACCCCCCCCCATTGGTACTTGGGAGCAGTAACGCCCCGCCACAGCTCCAATTCTGTTACTGTGCATTCATACACCATTCAGGAACCTGGGATCACTTCTCCCTGGTCCTGGGGATCCCTTCTCCACCAAAACTGAGGGTGACACCCTTATTTAATCAGGAATGCCACCCCCACATTCACACATCATTCACACACATAAACCAAATCATAAGTACAGTATAATAAACAAAATCATAAAAAAATAAAAAAAATAAAAAGTACCCCTGCAAATTAATTTCGGCTGCGTTTGCTCCATCTGGGCTGCCCACGGGCACGGACACGGGCACGGCCACGGCCACAGCCGACTGGAGAATCTTCATGGGGGGGGTGTGAGCAGGGGGGGGAGTATCTTCATGGGGGGGTGGGTGAGCAGGGGAAGGAGGAGCCTCCCCTGGTGTCTGTCCTCCTGCTGGCCTGCCCTCCAAGGCCACTGCTATCCTTGTCAGACAGTTTGTGAGGGCAGCCGCATTGGCCTGGCCAGCCCGGGTATTGTCCTGGACAGCCCGGGTATTGTCCTGCACAGCCTGGGTCAGGGCAGTCACCTCCTGGGCCACGCCTGTTGTAGAAGCAACTTGTATAGAGTATAGAAAATAATATATGAATAACAACTTTAAGTAGCGACAATTACAGGCCAGAGGCACAAGCCCTGAAATGTTTATGGGGAACCCATTAACCGTTGGCCTTAAAGATCCCCAGGTTTCCTAAATGAATTGGAAATCTACTACACATGTGATAGATGCTTTGTAAAGAAGCTGTTAAGCTCCACAGCAGTCCCACCCAGTGGCTCCACAAGGAAGATCTTCATTGATTGAGGACAGGTAATTTGTGCACTTCTTGGGGGAAAAGAAACTGCATTTAAAGGATCATTCTGCTAAAAATACAGGTATACTATACAAGGTTCTTTTATTACTTTAAGGCCACTGGCACATGGAGCCATCTAGCTGCTGCAGTCAGTGTATATATATATATATATTATTTTTTTTATTATTAAAGGACCCAGAGGTCCCCAGGGTCCCAGATGGAAACCCCCCCTTTTATATTCATTTATATTTTATAAGGGGCCCAGAGGTCCCCAAGGCAACCCCCCAATTCGTGGCACCCCCACACTTCTCAATTCATGGCCCCCCTCCTTCTCAATGTCCTCAATTAGCCAATTAGCGGCAGCACCCCCCCGGTTCTCTGCTCTAGGGGGCCCATGCCTGAAGCTGTGTAAGGGGCCCCATAATTCCTGATGGCGGCCCTGGCTGCAGTCACACTAAAGTCCTGGAAAAGCCCCGCTGCCTGCAGCCTTTCAAAGTCTATTGAAGGCTGCGACTGGATGAGGCTAAATGCTATAGGGATAAATGTCAGGGACGGAGGTCTTCTGCATTTCAGAATGCACAGGGCCTTAAACATGAATACTGTTCAGTACAGCAATCAACCCTATCCAGCTGCAGCCTTCAGGCTGGATGCTGCACCTGTGGCACACCAAAATGGCAGGTAGGATGCACAGTAGCAAGACAGGCTTGTGTGCAAATGACCCAAAGTGGGTCGTTTAAAATGCATTTTGATTTACAGTTGTATCGCCCCCTTACTTTCTATGCAGGTGCTACACTAAAGTTAGTGGGGAATGGAAGGCTTAGTTTTACTCCCATTCATGATTTATGGAAACTCAGGCTGCTGCCCATTTCAGAATCGGTCCTGTGGGTCAGTCTGCGCTCCAGGGGTATGTTGTCACCCCTGGGCGGCAGTTGGCACTAGTGGGGTTCTGACGGACCCACCTTCTCCCAGCAGCCAATCAGAGGAGTTCTTTCCTCGTTGGTCATGCTGGGAGGGGGATATATCTGGGGCAGCCGCTTTCGGCGGGTTGTTCTATGCGGGGCCCGAGTTCTAGGTGCGGTACCCACCTTCAGGGTGCGCGCATCCATAGGCCCCGCCACCGTGGCCTGCTTTGCTGAGGTTGTGCACCATGGGGAGCCTCATCCTGACATTGAGAGGGGCCCCAGCGACTTGCTGGGTCCTAACCTTCTGTTGAGAGGATCCTAACCTGGAGGTTGTGCGATGGGGGATCAGCTCGGGGGAACCTAGAACTAGAGATTGTCCAGGAGGCCTAGACGAACCATCGGGGATCCGGTCACCACACCATATGACAGGTATGCTCAAGCTGTCAGTGGGTGACACTGTTTGAACTAACTGGGAGGATTTGCTCAAATTGATCTCACAAATCCCAAATTATCCGGCCTGTGGCAGAGGCCCTGAGTCAGGCCTGTGGCAGAGGTCTGTTTCCTCCCAGTGATCCGCAAGTGACGCTCCGGCTGCCAGGCCTGAGATAACCGCCTGTCCGGGGGCACTTTACCCACCCTGATTGGGGTGGCGACGTATTGAGCTATATCATTGCTGAGAGCAGGCTTGCGCTCTCTTCATATCCAAGGCCTGATACTAAAGTTTTCTCTACGCTCATCAACCGTTCTTTGTCATGTGCCATGTTGATGTTGGCCGTATTGGGCCTTGGAATAAAGCATTGAAAATTGAATTGATGTCTGGACACTTGCTCTTTATTCACACTCGCAGAAATCACCCCTAGACCAAGTCAAAAAGGTAACTCAGTAAGCCGATCCCAAACTAATCAGCGGCTCCTTCGGGGGTGAGCACTACACGTGGAGGCTCGTCCGGCATTCGGCTGTTGCCATTGACAACCAGAGAAAATATAAGTGTGATTTACTAAAGGGGCGAAGAGTGTTCGGTGACGTGTGAAAGCTGTCTGGCAGCGAGGGGGTTAACCTTGCCCCGCTAAGCCTGGGCGTACGTGTAGCTCTGCGCGCGCCAGCGACGTGCCTGGACAAGTTTTCCAAGTGGGAGGAGCCGCCCTCCCCTGCGTGAGACGTACTACAGAGCCTCACGCTGAGACCCCTCGAGTGGCCCTGCCCATGAAGATGGCTATTCCTCCAAACTCGGGGCGAAAGGTCGGAGCCCTCAGAACTCGGTGAGGACACTTTGTGTGGGTATGAGCTCCACAAGGTTGGGGTGCGAACTGATATTATGCCGGAGTCGGACTTTGTGAACCAAGTCCACCTCTGGAGGGTTATCCCATCGGCAGCGCCTGCATTGGTGCCAAGGGCCTGTAGCGATAATGATCTCAGCAGGAGGCTACGGTCAGGTTGGAGCCTATGGATCTATGAACCCCGCTGTTGGCCTGGGGAGTTGGCGAATTCGGCCGACACATGATGATTTCAATGCCGTTACTCTGCCTGCATTGAGAAGAGCACAAGACACCCCCGTGTTGCCGGGGCTTGGGAGGCCTGGCATGATGCCAAATGTCTCTGGGCTGCAGTATATCGTCATGTGCCGGGTGGCTTTAGACTACGGTTGGGAATACCCATATGTGCCCCCGAGTCTCTTTCAGGACATTGACCGGAACCGTGAGACATGGTGCCGGAATGCTGCCTGGGACCATCTGAATGTCAAAGTCGGAGACCGTGAGACGAAATACGCACTCCTTTGCGTGGGAAATTGTCTAGAAAATTGTCTCCGGGACTGGAGCTGGGGCCGGTACTTATACCAAGACCACGTTATACTGAGATACCTGGGACGAAGAGACTTGGTGTTCTCAGTGGCATCTATTAATGGAATGAGTGAAATCGACATCCTTCCCGACCCACGTTTTTACAGATAGGTTGGATGCTTGTGTTTTCGCTCACATTTACCTTCCGGAGGTATGAACCAAGACGTTTCCTTCCTCCTCATTCAGATTTACGTTCCCTACCCCTCCAGATCCACATCTGGGGCCCCTCTTGTGCAGAACTCTTTGGGGGGGTGGGTTCAGCCAGTTAGAGTGGGAGTCTGTCAACTTTGGAGATGCAGCATCGGAAGATCCGATAGGAAAATAACTATTTTTTTTCTTCCCCTCTCTCCTCGGATGGATGAACTGTTGCTGTACCAGCGCACTGACCACTAGGGGCAGTGTTCTGTACCATTACTATAAGAGACAATACTATTACTGATGTGTTTGATTGTTTTTTTCCCTCTTTTCCTTGAAGTATTTTTTACCAGTACTTACAAGTTTATATTATCTAGAGAGGATTTCGCGTTCAGGCCTGAGCGTGCAGTCCTGATCCTAAACAATGTAATGATTACATTGATATGCCAGGATGCATGTTTTACAATGTTTTTTTTATTGCATATTTCTTATGTGCATACAGGTTTTTTGGACCCACCTGTCATCCATGCTGCGGAGAATGGGCAGTCAGATAGAAGGGTTGTGTATGTGTGTATGTCATGAAAATGTATATTGGATTGTAATGTCAATTTAGTAAAAGGGTTTTTCCCTCTCTCTTTTCCTAATTTCCTGTTAGGTTCAGTATCAGGTCAGCATTCGGGCTCGAATGCTTTGG
This sequence comes from Rana temporaria, assembly GCF_905171775.1. Taxonomy (NCBI): domain Eukaryota; kingdom Metazoa; phylum Chordata; class Amphibia; order Anura; family Ranidae; genus Rana; species Rana temporaria. Next base: position 343,782,412 of record NC_053491.1, read on the forward strand.
GACACTGGGGACAGTGTCAATTCAAGTGGGAGGAGTATGTAGCGCCCCCTTACTTTCTATGCAGGCGCTACACTAAAGTTAGTGGGGAATGGAAGGCTTAGTTTTACTCCCATTTGTGATTTATGGAAACTCAGGCTGCTGCCCATTTCAGAATCAGTCTTGTGGGTCAGTCTACGCTCCAGGGGTATGTTGTCACCCCTGGGTGGCAGTTGGCGCTAGAGAGGTTCTGACGGACCCACCTCCTCCCAGCAGCCAATCAGAGGAGTTCTTCCCTCGTTGGGCATGCTGGGAGGGGGATATATCTGGGGCAGCCGCTTTTGGCGGGTTGTTCTATGCGGGGCCCGAGTTCCAGGTGCGGTACCCACTTTCAGGGTGCACGCATCCATGGGCCCCGCCACCGTGGCCTGCTTCGCTGAGGTTGTGCACCATGCAGAGCCTCATCCTGACATTGAGAGGGGCCCCAGCGACTTGCTGGGTCCCAACCTTCTGTTGAGAGGATCCTAAGCTGGAGGCTGTGCGATGGGGGATCGGCTCGGGGGAACCTAGAACTAAAGGTTGTCCAGGAGGCCTAGACGAACCATCGGGGATCCGGTCACCACACCATATGACAGGTATGCTCAAGCTGTCAGTGGGTGACACTGATTGAACTAACTGGAAGGATTTGCTCAAATTGATCTCACAAATCCCAAGTTGTCTGGCCTGTGGCAGAGGCCCTGAGTCAGGCCTGTGGCAGAGGTCTGTTTCCTCCCAGTGATCCGCAAGTGACGGTCCGGCTGCCAGGCCTGAGATAACCACCTGTCCGGGGGCACTTTACCCACCCTGATTGGGGTGGCGACGTATTGAGCTATATCATTGCTGAGAGCAGGCTTGCTCTCTCTTCATATCCAAGGCCTGATACTAAAGTTTTCTCTATGCTCATCAACCTTTCTCTGTCGTTTGCCATGTTGATGTTGGCCGTGTTGGGCCTTGGAGTAAAGCATTGAAAACTGAATTGATGTCTGGACACTTGCTGTTTATTCACACTCACAGAAATCACCCCTAGACCAAGTCAAAAAGGTAACTCAGTAAGCCGATCCCAAACTAATCAGCGGCTCCTTTGGGGGTGAGCGCTACACAGTATAAAGCCTGAAGAAAAAAAAATAAGGTGTTCTGAATGCCTGCATCTTTAAAAACTTAAAGTGTTTGTATTCTTTTGTTGCTTATTTGTTTGTTAACCTTTATTTCTGTTTTGACCTTTGCCCTTCATTCTTGCCTAGACAAAAAATATATATATCCCGGTGACTCCTGCATGTCACATATCCCAGGAAGCAATGGCTTGAAGCTAGCACACTATAGAGGAGGGTGGGCTTGGAGGCACATCATCAGGGACATCTGCTTAAGCACAGAATAGACAGCTGTCTCACAATATCACTGAAGAAGATGGCAGAGCAGGACCCAGGTAATGTCAATAGAGAAGTGGATCACAGCTGGACAACACTGCATTCACTGGTTGAGTGAGCATCTAAATTATAGACAACCCAACTTTGGGAAATTAGGACATTGAGAACAGTGGGGACAGTGATTCAATTAAATTCCAGACTTTCCGTATGAAGATTTTCTAAAGAAATGTCTATATTATCATGCCTAGCTTATCTTTGCAAGCTGTCTCTGTTGTCACTTTCTGAACTTTACTCGACAAATAACACCTAATCTGATCAGCTGCTGCAAGTTCCAGCACATTTGTTCTTTTCTTGTCCTTTCAATCTAAATCACTAAATGATTTTGTTTACTCCTGTGTGCAATATTTTAATTTAGATGAAGGTTTTATCTCAGACCACAGGATATAAAATTGCTAAGTTTTTTTTTTTATTCTGTGTATTGACTCTTGTATTACGGTATATAAGCTCTTAAAATTGTTACAAGCTCCATTTTAGCCTAATTAAATATCAGTATGTATAATCCAATTTGTGTTTATCAAGGATTAGGTTTAACACTGTATTAGTAAATTAAAACCACGTAAGTGTAGCACAGTGTACTTTCATTGAATAACCTTAGAACAGTTACAGGGTTATTTTAGTTTGTTAATGATCCGTAAAAAGTCATCGGCTAGTCTGCTCTTGTCTAAGTAATCAGAGAGATAATATATTGTTTTTCAGTACTGAAAACACATGGCTGGTAGATCACAGGGTTTCGGATTCTTTAAAGCCTAACGTTATTGTAATGTTTTTTTACTTTAAAAATAACAATTATGTTATACTTAACTGCTCTGTTGCAGTGGATTTGCATAGAGCAGTCCAGATCCTCCTCCACTCGAGTCCTTCTTCTGTGATCCCGGCCCTCCCTCCTGTTCAGTGCCTCCACAGCAAGCAGCTTGCTATGGGGACACCCGAGCTAAGTCACAGAACCCTGTGTCCATTTAGACACAGAGCCCCGACCCAGCCTCACCTCCTCTCTCTCCTGATTGGCTAGCTGACTTTACCAGCAGTGGCAGCTGTATCTTAGCCAATCTTGAGGGAGAATCGTGGATGGCATAGACATCGTGGACAGAGAGGGACCACAGGCAGGGCTGTATTTTGGCCTAGGCCGACAAGGCCCAGGCCTAGGGCGGCACTTTGCGGGGGGCGGCGCCTCCCCTGCACAAAAACATCCCCACACCTGTCCTCCCGAGTCCTGGCTCCCGCGGCCCTTCTCCCAGCTAACATACAGCCTCTGAGGTTCCTGACCAGTACAGAGTTATCTGCAGCCTTGCGTGCTGTGCCGGGGTCTGGGAGCCTGGATGTGTCTTCTTCAGACTTCCCGCCCACTACTTCACCATGCAGCGTGACATCCAGCCCAGACTCAGGTAGGAGGACACCATTGTAAGGGGAGAGTGTGAAATATGGCAGCCCCATTTTGCTGGGACTTGTAGTGCACTGTGGGGGCTGAGATATGGCACTCACATTCTTGCTGGGACTTGTAGTGCACTGTGGGGGCTGAGATATGGCACCCCCGTTCTTGCTGGGACTTGTAGTGCACTGTGGGGTCGGAGATATGGCAGCCCTTCTATGCTGGGACCTGCAGTGCACTCTGGGGGGGGCTGAGATATGGCAGCCTCCTATGCTGGGACTTGTAGTGCCTTAGACTGTGGGGGGACTGAGGAATCCTCATTCCGCCACTGAGGGCGCTACAAGTCCCAGCAGAGTGGGCTGCCATTCTTTTATCCCCTGTAGTCTAGGGCACTACAAGTCCCAGCATAGGTGGCTACCATATCTCAGCCCCTCAGCCCCTCAGAATGCACTTTAAGTCCCAGCATAGGAGGCTGCCATATCTCAGCCCCCCAGAGGGCACTACAAGTCCCAGCATAGGAGGCTGCCATGTCTCAGCCCCCCGGAGTGCACTACAAGTCCCAGCATAGGAGGCTGCCATATCTCTGCCCCCAGAGTGCACTACAAGTCCCAGCATAGGAGGCTGCCATATCTCATCCCCCCGGAGTGCTCTACAAGTCCCAGCGTAGGAGGCTGCCACATCTCAGCCCCCCGGAGTGCACTACAAGTCCCAGCATAGGAGGCTGCCATATCTCAGCCCCCCAGAGTGCACTACAAGTCCCAGCATAGGAAGCTGCCATATCTCAGCCTCCCAGAGTGCACTACAAGTCCCAGCATAGGAGGCTACTCTTGCAGAACAGGAGAAAGAGCTGGGGGGTGTACTGGGAGGGGAGAGAAGGAGGCACAGGTTTGAGATGATGGGGGATTTTTTTCTGAACGTGGGGATTTATGCTGGAAGGGGGAGATGGGGGAGGATTTGTGCCGAGAGATGTAATTTTTGCTGGGAGGGGGAGATGGGAAAGGATTTATGATAGGAGGGGGGATTTATGCTGGGAGGGGGAGATGGGGAAGGATTTGTGCTAAGAGGGGGATTTGTGCTGGGAAAGGGGAGGTTAAGGCAAGGGTGTATGCCGAGAAGGGGGATTTTCACTGGAAGGGGTTATATGAGGGCGAGGATTTGTGCTGAAAGGGAGTATTTTTGCTGCTAGGGGGGAGATGGAGGGGGCGGGGGTCTGGAAGGGGTGGGATTTACAGATGATAGGGTCTTAAATAGGAAGGGGTGTGGCTTTGACAGGAAGGGTGGGTCGTATTTAAATTAGGGGGTGCATGAATTTAGTCAGGCCTAGGGCAGCACAAAACCTAAATACACCACTGACCTCAGGTAAGCATTAGGGGGGCTGAGTGAGGCTGCTGCACACAGAAGGCTTTTTATCTTAATGCATAGAATGCATTAGGATAAAAAAGCTTCTGCTTTTACAATTGTGTTTAACTAAACAAGATGTAATATATTGGAGCTTAAAGTGGAGTTCCACCCATTTTTTTATGTTTGTCTGTGCTGCATGCTCTAATCTCATAGTGTTCAGAATGGACAATTTTTATTTATTTTGTTGCTTGTAAATACCTTTATTTTGTAGTCCTTCATTACTTCCTCCTCCTTATTAGCCTAGGCTATTAAGTCACATGACTATTCGCAAGGGTTTCTGGGATAGGCATCATGTTTCCCAGTAGTCCTTGCAAACCTGACTGAAACCTATTACATTGAGAGATATGCAAAGCTGAAATCCAGGAAGTCATACAGTCTGGCTTCATGATGCCCACACTTAAGATGGCCACGGACTATTTCTAGATTATAAACTATCTAAATGCTGTAACAACCTAACAAAACTGACCTTAGTTTACAGACTAACTTTACTAGAATACATTAAGCTTGTGTATTACAGGGGTATTTATATTTAAAAAGTGAAATTGTGGGTGGAACTCCCCTTTAAAGCGAAACTAAACAATCTGTAATATACTCACCTCCACCTTCCAGCGATGAAGCACTTTCATCCCTTGCCTGTCATCAACCTTTCTCCGAGTGCAAGGTTTTTTGGCCTCTTGGTTGGCTGCCGGGGTATGACATCATCCCGCTTATACGCATGGGAGTCAGACAGTTGAAGTGCAATAGAAAAATGTGCTGAGCTGTGCTTTGTATTGCAGATCAGTGTACATTTGATAGAAAACTGCAAATAAGCAGATAAACGTGTATTATTGCAGAAGAGACATAGCACGTCTCTTCTGCAATAAAAAGCTGCCTGCTTGCAGTTGTCTAAAAAATAGGATTAGTTCTACTTTAATAGTCCTTAGATGCGGTGGCTGCATGTTTTTTTATTTTTCAGGCTAAGAACATTTTCAGCTAGTACCGAAAATACCTGGTGATCCTGTCAAAATAAAGTGTCCTTTCTGTTTTAAACTTTCTGTTTTAAACTACTAATCCCCCCCTACAATGGACATTAAGGCTTCATTTCCACTGGCGTTTTTACAGCCACTTTTCTGAGCGTTTTTTACAGCTTAAAAACGCCTGTCCATGTTATTCTATGGCATCATGCCCACATAGACGTTTTTGAGCTGCAAATGGCATAGGCGTTTTTGAGCTGTAAAAAAAACGCAGGACCAGGGCGTTCTGAAGCTCCAGAGTAGAGCTGTAAAAACGCCAGACGTTAAAAAACGCTCAAAAACGCGACCGCGGCATTTTTAAAGCTGCTTTTTTTTTTTTTTTACAAAATAAACATGGACAGGCGTTTTTAAGCTGTAAAAAAGCCTAACAACAGTGGCTGTAAAAACGCCAGTGGAAATGAAGCCTTACAATGGCAGTTGTTGTCATCCAGCCTGGATGACAACCATGACTTCCTTTGTAAATATAGTGGAGAAATTAGTGTAGCTTTGCGGAGGTAGTAAGTGTGTTACTCACAGGATCACAAGATGAAAATAAAGGTAATAAAAAGCTTAAAAAAATAAAGTTAAAGGGTCACTAAAGGAAACATTTTTTTTTGCTGAAATGACTGTTTACAGGGTATAGAGACATAATAGTTAACTGATTCCTTTTAAAAATGATTAAAAATAGATACAAAAACAATCATATAATGTACCTACAGTTTAGTTTAGTTTTTGCTGTTGTTTCCTGGTTCTCTGATGTACAGAGCCAGAGAGCCAATAGAGGGCAGTGAAGGTTTTGCAAAACGAAACTGGATTGGTGCTGAGGGGTTACAGACACACAGTAATCACACCTCCTTGATTAGTCACCACAGTGAGAAATCTCCCAGTACTGTGGTGATCAGGAAAACAGACAACAAGGAAGTGTCCAGAACAGAGAAGAATTAGAGCAACATCAAAGCAAAAACGAACAATGAGGACATGAAACCAGGACTGCAGTAAGGTAAAGGAAGCTATTTAGCTAAAAAAAAAAATCCTTTAGTGACCCTTTAAGTAGAACTGAAGACAAAACTTTTTTTCTTATTTTTGATTGGGAACTTCTTTTTCCAAGTTTTTTGTGGATATATCAGTCCATTCAAATAATTGGGCTGCTGTATCCATGACGTGCACACAAACATGCATGCACATATGTGAACCTAGCCTAATGGAGGGTTATAACACCTGTCAGTTTTCTTTGCCCTCTGTGCCTCGTATGGGGGGTTTTTCTTCACTTCCTGTCCATAGCCAAGACAGGAAGTTAGAGGAAATCCCTCCAATGTAGGGAATCCTGGGGTGTCACCAGAGTCATCAGAACCATTGTCCCCATTGGAAGATTTCCCCTCTATTCCTGTCCTGGAGTCAACCCAAAACGTATAATTTTCTTTTACTTTCACTCTATATTGATAATAACGTTCAACAGGACAAATAGCACAGACAGCAATAAAAACTGACAGGCTTTCTAAAGCCCTGTACACACGGTAGGACTTTTGGCCAACCAACTTCAAAATCTGCAACTTTTCAAATTTGTCCGACCGTGTGTACACTCCATCAGACCAACTTTTTCTGGTTTCATCCAACAAAAAGTTGGGTCTGCGAACGGACCAACTTTTCGGCAACAAAAGTCCGATGGTGCTTTGTGTGACCGTGTGTACAGCAATCCAACCAACTTTTGGACAAAGTGCAAATACGAATGCTCAAAACCAATGTTAAAAGCAACAAACAATAGCAGAAGTTAACCAAAGGGTGGCGGTAAAGAGCAAAAAAAAAAACACGTGATGTTAGGAAACTTTTAGAAAAGTTTGCAGAAAAGTCTGACTGTGTGTATGCTCTGGGTGTGGCAGGACAAATCAATTAGGACAAAAATCCAAGGGAAATTTTGTTGGATGTCCTACCGTGTGTATGAGCCTTAATTGTTCAACATTCTATCCAAAACTAAAAATAAAAGAGATTTGCCTTTATTTGCACTTTAGAGTGCTTTCACACTGAGCTGAGTGCAGGGTTACTGCTGTTTTAGCGGCGCTAATCGTCCACTAGCGTGTCGCTTTTAACCCCTGCTAGCAGCCGAACAAAGGACTAAATGTGCCCATGTAGAGCCGCTGCTGAAGCACTTTGCAGGCACTTCAACAGCGATGCCCATTCATTTCAATGGGCAGGGACTGTTTAGGAGCCCCAAATATGCTATTTGCATATTTTTTAAGGTCCTGCCAGCGCAGTGCCCCAATGTTAAAGCACTCCGGCTTTCACACTGGGGCTGCAGGGGAGGCATTTTTCAGGTGCTTTACAGGCACTATTTTTAGCCCTTTAGTGCCTGAAAAATTCCTCGGTGTGAAAGGGGTCTAAATGGAGCTGCTACATCTAAGGACTGGTAAGCTGCAATATAACAAATTTTTCTGTTTTGGATTTAGATACAGTATGTTATGCTTTAAAGGGGGTTTCTTGTTTTATAGGTGTTTATCTACCTTTCTCTAGATCAGCTGTGGGTATAGGTTGAACTGGATGGAATTTGTGTCTTTTTAGAAATTGGCTAACTATAAAATGTATCTAACTTTGCTACAGTATACTAGAAGGAACATTCAGACAGGTAGAGACATCAGTGAGCAGAGAGATGGCTTATCTCTGTTCTGCTGCTTCTATTTCACAGTCCAATCAAAGATTGAGGGTGGGGAAAAGAACCAACTGTGTTATTAATAGGATAGAAAATAACATGCATAGTGCATGTTCATTTAACTATCACCCTCCACTGGCTGCATATACTCAACTTCTTTTCACTCCCACTGCAGTAAGCCACTGGGAAAGATAAATGCATGGCACTTCTGGATCACATGACTCACGCTTGTTCCTCCCTAGTGACAGCCCTGATCTTAGATTGGATGTTTAGATGCCCAGTGTTGTCAATGGGGATAGGTAGAAATTCTTCATCCCTGCATAAGCACCAAGTTACAACTTGGCACATGCACAAAGCTACTTTCTCTGAAGAATACAACAGAATAGAGAAGAAGGGGAGCAAAGGTAAGATGAGTAAGTGCAACTTGGGAGATCAGCAGTTAAGAGAACTCATTGCTTTTGGAAAATCATAGGTTCAATTTTACCCATAAGCTTAACAATAAGGGGTGTGTTTTTGTAAAAATTAGCATAGCAATTCAACCAGTGAAAGTACATGTAAATATATTCTGTGAGAATGTGGCAAAAATGGGTTATTGGTCTAGTTCCTGTGCAGATTGCATGTTTCTCGTTGATTTAAAATGAAAATACCACTTTTAGTCAATTGGTGGTGCTAAGTAGCACAGGAAATTTCAATTATACTTAGGGCCCTCTAGTGGCCAAATGTGATATTTTCCATTTTAATTTAATTGAAAACATTTGACCAGCACAAGAAATAGACTAAAAACATTAGAATTTTGCCCCCTTTCAAAGAGAATGAATGTAAATTCACTTTCACTGGGCAAATTGCTATGTTATTTTGTATAAATACATCCTTAACTCCTATTTAACCTAATACCTAACACTAGCCTTAAATGCTAAAGAAAAACGCTTATATTAGACAGTTAAGCTGAGAGCACTACAAATTTCCATCTCTATGTACACATTCACCAGTGCCCAGATTTAGTGCAGATAAAGTCTATAAGGCAGGGCTCAAAATTTCAAGTCCTGAGCCACTAGCCAGGCCTTAAGAGTTACTCGCCACCAGTTGCCCCACCCAACACCTCCCCTGCCCCACCCCTAAGTCCGCCCCTAAACACGCCCTTGTAAATTATCTCATGAAATGACACTGTTAAATATTTTAAACAGAATTAAGTTCCAAAAATAAATATTAACAACTTTAACAATAGTAACATAAAGCATGTCAGTACCCACCTGTGCAGCCTCAGTGTGCCCGTGAACGCAGCCTTACAGTGCCCCATCACTTGCAGCCTTACAGTGCCCCATCAATTACAGCATTACTGTGCCCCATCAATTGCCGCATTACTGTGCCCCATCAATTGCCGCATTACTTTGCCCCATCAATTCCCGCATTACTGTGTCCCATCAATTGCCGCATTACTGTGCCCCATCAATTGCCGCATTACTTTGCCCCATCAATTGCCGCATTACTGTGTCCCATCAATTGCCGCATTACTGTGTCCCATCAATTGCCGCATTACTGTGCCCCATCAATTGCCGCATTACTGTGTCCCATCAATTGCCGCATTACTGTGCCCCATCAATTGCCGCATTACTGTGCCCCATCAATTGCCGCAACACTGTGTGTTATTGAAGACATTTCTGGTGTATTTGTGCACTGTTTTTAATACAATAATAAATGTAGTTATATGCATTATGCAGCATACCCTGCAAGGAATTAAATACCTTAAATACCTTTGAGTCAAATATTCTGGCAACTTTAGTGGGGACACTGATATGAACAGGGAATTCTGATAGGGGAACAAATAAATTAAGGCAATCTAATGGAGGGGACCTATGCAGCCTTGTTGCTCCCACACACAGCCGGTCATTATAGGGTAACAGACAGCAGGCTGTGGCTGGTTTCCCGCACATTGGTCCTCATACAATGACTTCAATCGGACATAATTTGACGGAAGATCAGAGAACACTGCTCACTCCGGCTCTTCTACATTTCTGCTCAGACATGTTTATCCTGCTCGGCTCCTCCCTCCATTCCATCCCCAGTTCTCCTCCTGAGGACACCTGTGTGCAGAGGGCGGGGCGGACAGGTAGGCTCAGCCCCTCCTACTAGGACTTTCCTGATAGGATGGCCTCCTGCTCCACCCCTTTTAATCACCACTCCTACAAGGGCGGCCTTCCCTTATTCGCTGCTCCCAATAGGGCTACCTTCCGCTCCTCCCTCCCACTAGAGAGGGGTTTCAAGTCTGGTACGAAGGCTGACCTCGTCCGATCCGCCCTTCCTGCTAGGACATCCTCCTCTCCTGCTCCTCGTCCACTAGGAGAGCTTCCTATTCTGCGCCCCTCCATCTAGGCGGTCCTCTGGTCTCCACCCCTGCTCCGGGAAGTTAGCTGTCAGTGAGCAGTTCAGTTCGGTGATCGGATCGTGTTGCTGGTTATTATTGTGTCAGTGTGACCGCAGCCATGGCCAAATCACACCCCTCAGAGATGTCCCGGCTGGCCAGGACCCGCTCCAAGCGTCTGGAATCCGGCCCTGCACACACACAGCGTGCATCTTCCGCTGTGTGTCATGGAGCGGGGTTTGTGTTTGGCGGCATTGTGTGATAAGGTCCCGCCCCCCTAGACCGGCTAATGTGATAGGCAGAACAACGATTCAATCTACTATCACATTAGCTGGGGGGGCGAGACCTTGTCACATTGCGCCGCCAAACACAGACCCCGCTCCATGACACACAGCGGAAGATGCCCGCTGTGTGTGATACAAGAGGGGGAGAAGGAGAGCGCTGCTGCTCTCTGTGTCCTTCGGCTGACAGTTTCTGGCTGATCGCTTCAGCCAGGAAACTGTCAGCCAGGTTCACCCCGCTCCTCACTCGCCCTAGACTAAATTCCACTCGCAAAATGCAAACAAAAGAGTGAAATTTTGAGCCCTGCTATAAGGTATACATATTTCAATTAGCTGTGCTGCCAGGACTTATGCCGCGTACAGACGGTCGTTTTTTTTAATGAAAAAAACAACATTTTTTGTGAAGTAAAAAAACGACGTTTTTGAAACTTCATTTTCAAAAACTACATTGCCTACACACCATCGTTTTTTCAAAATGCTCTAGCAAAGCGCAATTACGTTCAGCACTCTTTTCCATTGAAGCTCGCTTCATAACTTGCTTCTGAGCACGCACGGGTTTAAAAACATAGTTTTAAACGTTGTTTTAGCTACACACGATAATTTTTTGTGACACAAAAAATGACGTTTTGAAAAACGACACAAAAAATTGAAGCATGCTCAAATTTTTTTTTGGTTGTTTTTCAGAAGACATAAAACTACGTTTTCCCCACACACGGTCATTTAAAATGACGTTTTTAAAAAGTCGTTTTTTTACATCACATAAAGCGACCGTGTGTACCGGGGCATTAAAAGAGAGACAGAGGTAATTTTGGACTGGTTGTCTGGAAGTGAGGTCCTTGACAACCATCTAAACCTTCTAATGTACCATTCGCATTGATTGTTCTGCGACAAGAACACTCTGTTTCCTCAATGAATGTAAAGCATCCTTTTTGTCCTGTAATGCGCAATTCATCACCATATAACAAAAGCTATTTTCATTACTATGGCAACCAGCTATAAGATATTTTTTATGAATATACTGTACACAACATAAACTAGACAGAGAGGGCTGTGTTTGAAAGTGTTTTTACACAAAGACAATGAAATAAATAAGATAAAAGAGAAATAGAAAAGTAAATGGACACATTTACAAAACAAAGATACCTGCCTGTTTGTATTGAAGATATCTAACAATTTTGTAATGCTGTAATATTTTATTGTGTTGTTTTAGCAATCAGGTGGCTGTTACATAAAAATTACTTATGCACAATTGTCATTGGAAAATGAGCTGCAGAACCTTTAAAAACGTCATTGTATTAGTACTCACCATCTGCATGAATACTTTTCTCGTTAGCTCTTCATACTTGAACAATCGGTTCTTGCTGTACTTCAGTTGCTGTTCAAAAGTTATATTGGCATTTCAACACTACTAAACTAAAGCCCAAACTTTTTTTTTCCATTTTGGATAGTGTAAGCCTAGATTCACAAATGTGCAGTTGGGAAATGTGTGAACAATCACAAGCATTCCCAACCCACCGAGAAACATGCTGTTCTTTAGCAAATACACAGGGAGTCATTATTTCTTAATGGAACCCCCACACATCTTATACACATGTATATTTTTGCACACACAAAACCTCATTGTGTCACAAAATGGTCATGGACTTCATTCCCTTCATTTTTTTTGCAGGTACAACAGCCTATTAAAATACATAGGATGTTGTACCCCTGATGTTTGCACATACATACATGTGAACCTACCCTAATGAAGAGTTATATTCTCTGTCTGATTTTTTGTGTCACAGTGGGGAGATCTCCCTTTACTTCCTGTCCTACAGCCACAAAAGCTGGTTAGAGGAAATTACTCCAACGTGAGCGAAATTCCTGGTTGTTGGAAGGGGCACCAGAACTATTGTCCCCATTGGAAGATTTACCCTTTATTCTTGTTCTGGTGACAACTCAAGATTTTGTATTTTTCTTCACTTTTACTTTTGGTAATGTCACCAGAATAGTGGCAAGGGTGAATATCCTTAACAGAGCAACACACATCAATAAAAACCTTGGCTTGAAGTGTAATGTAACACTAATGGAAATCGAAGTGTCACACCACTGCTAGATATAAAAATACAACAACTTTATTCTGAGAAAAGTCAGAGCGACAATCCAAAAAGTAGCCAACACATTTTTAGGGGAAAATAGCAGCTGGTGCGCTAAGGCCTGTGCTTGCGGGCACACTGAAAAAAATTGCATTAAAGGTTCAGTTCACTTCTAGACTTTTCACATTGTTGTCAGTAAAACTTTGATGATTGGGACGTTCTTGGACTCCCAAAATGCTTATGCTATTTCATGGCTCATCCCCCTGGCTTTTATCAGAAAACAAAGTTGCATCTTTACCGTTTAGCAGTGTTGTGAGGCGTTAATTTCCATTTTTGTTACATTACACTACAAGCTAAGAAGGCCATGCAGACCCTCTGGGGTGCAGAAGCTTCCTGCCTGGGAGCCAGATTATTTACATCTGTAGCAAGATCTTTTACCTCTTTTGGTCTAATGAGAACTTCCAAAGCCAAAGATAGCTGACATCCTTCAATATGTGGTGGGTTGTGAGGCATAGTGAAAGATGGTGAAAGTCATTGGGCTTTTATTTCTTTTGACAGACCTTTTTATATATTTTGGGGAAAAGAGGGTTTGGGCCAGGACACCCTTAGATAGTTGCAAACTCAACTGGCAGACTCCGAGACTTCAACAGGAGAACAGCCGTACAGGTCAAAGGCCCCAACAAGGTGCCACTTCTGCATATGCAGGATTGCTGTCTCCTATGGTAACAGTCCTTTAACAGTTCCTAACTCAAACGTATCAGTTCTTTCAACTCCACTACAACTGCTCCTTGTTGTTCTTCAATACTGAGCTCCTGGTCTCTCACTAGACCCACTGATTCACTGACTATTCACTGACTATGAATCCCTTGAGCTCCTCCAAGGTTTGCGGTGGTATTCCCTCAAGGGTCACCACCACTTTTCTGCTGGGTCCCTAGCTTGGCACTCCCGATACCCCTCAAGCTTCACCCCTGCTAACCGGCTTGGTTCCTGGCTTGACACACAAGGCTGCTCTGCAAGCATCTCCTCCGCTGGTTGGGTCCCTGACTTGATCACCGCCTGAACTTTCCCGATTCTCCTAATAAACTTCTGTGTAGTATCATTATTTTCAGCTACCAGTATATCCATATGCATAATAACATTACGAGTCTCAATCCACTCCGCAATTGAAGGGACAGTAGTAGATTTCCAGTGGTATCAATTGTGGTGATCAGTGGTATCAATTGTCTAACTGCTGATAGAAAAAAAAAACAAAGAAGAGATTTTTTGGTTTTAGATAGTGATCGAGGTAAAAAGGAAAGATCTAATTCAACAGAATTATAGATTAATTCACCCACAGCAGTATTATATAAGCTAATTACTTGATCCCAAAGTTTATAAATGGAGGGACAAGCCCACCAAAGATGAGATCAATTACTTATAGCAACATTACAAAGCCAACATAGATCTGATTGTGATGGGAAAATTTTATTTAAATTAACTGGAGTGCAATACCATCTAGATAGAAATTTAAAATTGTGCTCTTGGGTGTCACAAGCTATAGAAAATTGATGGGTATTAATAAAAATTTTATCCCAATCTTCCTTTTGTATTAACCGTTTTAATCCCATCCCCCATTTAACCGTATATGATGGTAAACCAGGTGAGTTAAAAGTAGATAATAACATATATATCTTAGATATAGTATGTGTTGGTCGTTCCAAAAGATATACATAACTGCTCAAAATGTGTAAGCTATTAATGAATAGAGTATTCTGGGGTCAGAGAGGAGAAAAAACTCTGTAATTGCAAATAAACAAACCAAATACCCTTTTTCGGATCATGTAGAGCTTGAAAATGACATAAAGTTACCCTCCAGAATTATATGCCTAATCTGGGGCCAATGAAATTGGTCCCAGGTTAGAATAGCATTTGAGTGAACACCAATAGATAAAGAAGGATTATATATTAGAGGAGTGAGTGGAGCTGGAATAGAAGACAAAGGAAATAATTTTAAATAATGATGCCAGCATGCCAAGACCATATAAGTAAGCCAAGGCCATGAAGACTGTGATCCTATATCCTTAAAAAAAATGCCATAAAGCAGCTTTAGGATTCAATGGAGAAGAACCAATTTCCAATTGAACCCATTGTTTATTATCACGATGATGGAACCAATCCAGAATACAAGCAAATATAGATGCTTTATAACACTCAAAATCTGGCAAGGCTGCTCCTCTACAAACTTTTGATCGACAAATGTTTTCCAATTATTTAAGGTTTAGTATTTTTCCAAACAAATTGCGATAAAAAAACTTGATTTTTTTTTTAAATGTTTTAGGTGGTTTAATAGGTAAGGTTTGGAATAGGTATTAATACTTTGGGAGAGTATCCATCTTAATGGAGTTAATAGGGCCAAACCATGATAGGGAAAGTTTTGACCATAATAACAATTCAGCTTGCATTCGTAGTAGAAGTGGAAGAAACTTTAACTTATAAACCAGAGTAAGATATGTTGGGATTTTAACTCCTAGATATTTGTAAAATAAAGAGAATGCGGGGGAGTATATTCATTTTGATTATATTCACTTTACCTAGCCATGAATGTGAAAGGGAAGACCATTTTCTAAGGTCTGCTCTGATGTTGTTAAGAAGATGGATATAATTATGCCTGAAAAGTGTGAAGTGTGAAGAGTGAAGATGGGGAGTAAGATCTATGCCGAGATATTTCATATGTGAAGTTTCCCATCGAAAGAGGAATAGGGGCTTCAACTAATCAGCTACTGATTGGGGTATCAAAATATTTAAAATTTCAGATTTTGACAGGTTTATTTTAAAGTTAGATAGCGTTTGGAAGGCAGAGAATTCCGACATTAAATTTGGTAATGAAATATGTGGTTGCTGGATGAAAAACAGAATATCATCAGCATAAGCTTCGTATTTATAAAGTATACAACCGACTTGGATGCCATGGATATTTTTATTATGTCTAAATGTGGCCAAGAAGGGTTTCAGAGAGATAGCAAAAAAAAAAGGGGGGATAAGGGGCAACCCTGTCTGGTTCCGTTGTATAAGGTGAATGGTTCGCTTAAGGAACCGTTTATACGAATTTGCGCGGTGGGGGTTTAAGCAGAGGGAAGAAATACGGTGAAACATTCTGGGGTCCAAAGTAGCAGAGAGTGGTTTTGAGATAATCCCAGTCCACTCTGTCAAATGCTTTTTTGGCGAGAAGAAGAGTGGACTGGGAGCACCTATGAACGTAGTGGATCAGGGATAAAGTGCGAAGAGAGTTGTCTCTGGCCTCTCTATTAGGGATAAATCCAATTTGATCGGGAGAAATCCACTGGGGTAAGAGGGGGAGCAGTCTGTTTGCCATAACCTTGGCAAAGAGTTTAGTGTCAATATTTAGAAGGGAAATGGGTCTATTACTACTACATAGGGTAGGGTCTTTATCAGGTTTGGGAATAACAGTAATGTGGGCAGATAAGGATTCCGGGCAGAGACCTGATTTGTGGGAGATGGAATTTGCGTAGGCAGTGAGATTAGGTAGTAAAGTGTCACTAAATGTTTTGTAATAAAGAATGGAACTCCTAGATATTCCACTGCTACTTCTTGCCAGTGTAAAGGAAATAGTGCTACCAACGAAGAAACCTAATCTCTAGGTAGTGAGATATTTAATAAATCAGATTTAGTTAGATTTACCTTAAAGTGGATGTAAAGCCACTCTCATCCTTTCTAAACTACTGCCATAGTGCTGATCTATAAGGATATAGATGCCTCCTGCATGTATCCTTACCTGTAAAACATCTCCCCTACCTGGTATAAGAACTAAAAAACTGCAGATTGTGTGGGTGGATCTGTTGTCTGCAGCTCTGTGGGTAGAGTCATGATGTCAGTAGACTCCTCGCCCACCTCTTCACTCCCCTTGTCAACATGCATTTTGTCCTGTGTATTACTTACACTGAATTCTGCTATGATCAGTAACATCCAGTCAAAATCCAGAAAAATAACCACATGACTTCAGAAAAGGAGTGGGGGTGGGAATTAAAAAATAATGCCTGTCTCCAGGCTAGTGCATGAGATATGTAAATAATCTGTCACTCACAGCAAGGAGGTGGAACAGACAGGTTTTTCTCTGTTAGTCCGTTTTATCTCACTAAAAAAATAAAAGAGGATTGCTCAGAGCTGGATTAACTTTTTGTGGCAAGACTGGGCACAGATGATCGGAAATCTTTTACTCTACATTGCGACAGCAAAAAAAGAAATAAAACATTACGGGTTTACATCCACTTTAAAGTTACTTAAATATCCAAATGAACTGATTTTCTTTTAATACAGAAGGAAAACTTATCCTTGGTGATGTTATATAAAGTAAAACATCATCTGCATAAAGTAACGTTTTTTAAGTCTACCTCATTTATAGTAATACCATGTATAGAAGGGTTATTATGTATAGCTATTGCTAGATGTTCCATTGTAATCACATAAAGTAATGGAGATAATGAAAAAACCTAAGGCCGGTCGGTCCAAACCGATCAAAACGACCTGAAGTCCAGTTTCATCGGTCCAAACCGACCGTGTGTACGACCCATCGGTCTGTTGTCCTTCGGACAAAAATTAGAGAACTTGCTTTAAAATCGAACCGATGGTTTGTACACAAAAGCATTGGTTCAAAACTCGCGCATGCTCAGAATCAAGTCGACGCATGCTTGGAAGCATTGAACTTCGTTTTTTTCAGCACGTCGTGTGTTTTACGTCACCGCGTTCTTACCTGATCGGTTTTTGAACTGATGTTGTGTACGCACATCAGACCATCAGTCTGCTTCAGCGGTGAATCGATGAAAACGGTCCGTCGGACCATTCTCATAGGAGGGATCGACCGCGTGTACGCGGCCTCACGAGTACCGTTATTAATCTTAAAAATATTGGAAAAGGTACCATTTGTTCGGACTTGAGAAGGAGTTGTATATAGCTCCATGATTTTGTTTATCAAATTTTCTCCCAGATTAATTTGAAATAAAAATCTCCAATATAAACGATCAAATTCCTTTTCCTTTTCGGCATCGATTGAAAGCAGGCAAGCTGTAATTTGTTGTTTCTGTGCCAAGGAGATTAATGAGATAGTCTTGCTAGTGTTATCTTGAGTCTCTCTAGACCTCACAAAAACAGTTTGATCTGTATGAATTATTTAAGGCAATAGAGGTCGAAGCCTATTAGCAATAAATTTAGCATAAAGCTTTGTGACTCGATACAGCAATGAGATAGGACGATAACTATTTGGGTTTGTTTCATCTTTCCCAGGTTTCAGAATAACCAAAATATAAGCCTTTAATGTTTCGGGCAGGAAAGACTGAAATTTTGAAATTGAATTAAACAAATATAAAAGAGTTGAGGACAGATCTGATGAAAAGATTTTTATAGAACTGAGTAGAAAATCAGTCTGGTCCTGGCGCTTTACCAATCTTAGCAGTCTTAATAAAACTTAGCAGTTCTTCAGGGGTAAAAAAAAACCTCTAGGGAAGACCAAGTGGCCAAGTCAACATTTGGTAGAGTTGTTTCCTCTATATGTGAAATCATTTTTTTCCATCTCTATGGAAGAAAAATCAGTTTTAGAATTGGTTTGTGAAATGTAATAAAGAATAATAATTGCAAAAAAATTCTGCAATAGCTGAGTTGGTATAGACCATTCCTTTACCAGGGGCAATTAACTTGATTAAATTGATCAGTTGATGATGATGTTTTAGAATGAAGAGAATGTGCCAAAAATTAACCACTCTTGTTACTACATTCATAGGACATCCTCAAGATTTTATCCCAAGTTCTTAAAGACTGCTGGTTAAGTAAACGCAAAAGTCGACTTCTATTGTTGGCAAGTTCAATTCTAGCTCTATCACTATTTCTATTTTTATGAATTACTTCTAAATCAGAGATTTTTTCTAATCTTCTACAAAATGCATTATAGCTTTTTTAATATCAGTTACACACAGTGGGTTTCTAATAAATTATCGTTAAGTTGTCAAGATCTTTTACTGGCACACAGAGAACAGGTGAGTTATCTGATAAAATTGTAGGTTCAATCCTAATTTTCAGAGTAGCATCTAATAATGTTTGTGATACAAAAATATAATCCAACCTACTGTGTGTTTTATGAACTGGAGAAAAGAAAGTATAATCTTTCTCAGAGGGATGTAATATATGCCATAAATCAAATAATTTCATTGTGGATAATTTCTGCTTTAATCTACGAATTGCTGAATACGAAATGTGGGTTTTTCCCGAAGATGAATCCAATCGAGGATCAAAAAACTGATTAAAATCACCTTCGAGAATAATATCACCCTCAGCAAAACTTTCAAGTATACATATATATATTTGAGACCTTTAGAGATTTGAGAAGTATTTGGAAAATATACATTGTCTATAGTATATATTTTATTTTCATATTTAATTTTTAAAAATAAATATCTACCTAAATAATCCGATTTAGAATCTAAGGTCTACCTAAATAATCCGATTTAGAATCTAAGGCCTCATACACACGACCAAGAATCTCGTCTTAAAAGAAACATAATTTTCCTCCACGAGGTTCTTGTCAGGCTTGTCGAGAATCTTGTCAAGATTTCTTTGCATACACACTGTCAAGATTAAATCTCATCATTCTCAAACGCGGTGACGTACAACGCGTACGACGGCACTATAAAGGGGAAGTTCGATTCCACTGGCGCCACCCTTGGGGCTGTTTTTGCTAATCTCATATTACTGCTTGTTAAGTAAAAGTTTGGTGAGAGACGATTCGCCCTTTTCAGTCTGTTACAGCGTGACGAATGTGCTATTTCCATTACGAATGCTACTTTTACCGAAGGTGCGCTCCCGTCTCATACTTTATTCTGAGCATGCGCGGGTTTCTAAACATACACATGAATGTGTTTCTCGTCATAAAGCAGCCCGACGAGAAACATGACGATTAAATTGAGACTCCCGACGAGAAAAAAGAGAGCATGTTCTCTTTTTTTCTAGTGAGATTCACGACAGTTTTCTCGACGAAAAACATACACACGACCGTTTTTCTCTGCAAAAATGCTCTGCCAGCATTTATCTTGATGGATTTTGCCAAGGAAAATGGCCGTGTGTATGATGCTTAAGACTTGACACTTCATATTCTTATGAATAGCGATTGATACTCCTTTGGATTTCGCATATGGATTTGTACTGTGAAGCCAAAAAGTGTAATATTTATTTTTACATGTTGGAATAGCATCCATATGAAAATGTGTTTCTTGAAAAAGCACCATATCAATTTTTTCTTTATTATGATATTGAAAAATTTGGGATCGTTTATTAGGGTAATTGAGACCCTTCACATTAAAGGAACATTTTGAGAATGCCATAGAAGAAAATAGTAATTTTTACAATTTCATTAAGTCAGAACAACCCAGGGAAGAAAAAAAAGAGAAGAGGAAAAAAAATGGGGGAAAAAACTGTTTTAAAAAACAACACATCGCAGTCCCAAAACATGCAATGTGTCTTAAATGTCTCTGAATATTCTCAGAGAACAAAAATCTAATAGGCAATATAGCCAATTCCCCAAAATTGGTAAACCTACTGTAGGGCATAGGCAAGCTAGGCGGAGATAGAGCTGTACCTTCTAGACATTCAGATCAACATTAAGTAATCAACATTGAGTACTGCTTGGACCTTGAAGAAGGGGTAACACCCCGAAAGCTTGTCCTGAAAAATTGTATGTTAGTGCAAATAAAAAAAGTATCACGGACAGTACTCAATTTTCTCTATCACAATTGCACTAATACGGCTACAATCACGTCAAGTAGATCAACATTAAGAAAGAGAGGGAAAACAAATCTCTGTGTTAAGGCATTTCAGTCTATATCGACATAAATGTCAAAACATAAATCTGACCTAAAATAAATTCTTAATACCATAATTAATATATAAGTAGGCATATGGATAGAAACAAACTTTGTCCATTGCACACCACAGAAATTCTTACACTCTTCCCTTTCTCTATTATCCTACCAGCCAGCTATGGTTAGAAAAAAAGAAAAAAAGGGCAAAGGGAAAAAAAAGGAAAAAGGGAAGCGAAAAAATAAAAGAAGAAAAATAAAAAAGGGAAGGGATAGGAAAGGAGGGGAGGGAAAGGAAAGGGAAAAAAGAGGAAAAGTGGAGGGAGAGGGAAGGAAGGCAAAGGGGAGGGAAGAGAAGGGGACAAAGAGAGGGGGAAGGAAAGGGAAGTAATGGGGGAAGGGAGGGGAATGAAGGGAAGAGGGGAAAGGGAAGGGAGAGAGAAGGGAAAAAGGAAAAAAAGGGGAAAAGGACAGGAAAATCACAACATTAATGCACTTCAATATATGGATGTATGGAGGCTCTCTGATAGATCAGCAAGTCAAGACACACACAGCAATGTGGTGAATCCAAGACTAGGCTTTATTTTCCGTGCGCACTCCACCTTATCAAAACATACAAGCAAAGGGACGCCCTTGGCTCAGCCATTCGTATTTAAGTAATTAGGTTATACAAGCAATACAGTACGTCACAATTATACAACGTTTGTAAAACATAGCAGTCTATTTTCTGTGTGACCAACTAAACCTTGTTTCTACCGCACGCCTTATCTATGTTATTGTTCTCTGCTCACACACAATAACATTTGGCAAGGCTGTTCCTAGCTTCTGCGTAATTAATCCTAACAGCTCTGGGTTAAAGGATACATCTCTATACAAGTATTGATATTATGGGGGAACTCTAGCAAGCCTTACAATGCATTGATATTATAGGGGATAGCCTTACAACGAGAAAGGACATACCCATTCTGTATGTGACTATGATGCTCACTCACCTTTTGTTTGTATGTAAAAGTGTGTATCTATACTTTATTCTTAATTCATTTTATATGGAAAAGAATGCCGGAGCCATGGAAAGGAGGGGGAGAGGAGAAAGGCTTTGTGTGCCTGCATCGCTGGACCCTGGAACAGGTGAGTGTCTGATTATTAAAAGTCAGCAGCTACACGTTTTGTAGCTGCTGACTTTTAAATGGGTGGAACTTTCTCCATAGATTATTTTAATCTACAAAACAATTGGAACGTAGAGAATTTTGCTAATGTATTTTCACTCATTTAACCAGTGGGAAAGAAATAAAAAATGTTCTGCCCTGATGCAGATTTGAAAGTAGTAGAACATAGGTAATCAATAGTGCTGCGTAAAATAGGGACAGGGAAGAAAAAGATTAAATTAGTACTTGTGCAAAAATATTGAGTGCGCATATTAAAAGAAAAACTGATGGAATAATTTGTCATAGCTGCAAACATACTGTGCACCTTTTGTGATTTTTTTTTTTCATCTTTGTTAACATCAATGCTTGACTGTGAACTAGGTTTCTAAGATGTAGGAAAAAAGTAGAAAATGTGTTAATTGGTCAACTGGAGCTTTTGGCTTTGAAGTTACTCTGTCACTTTTTTAAATTGTTAAAGAAAGGGCTTCCTTTAAAGTAAAGGTTAATACTTCTCCTGTTGTCCATGCCATAATAATGTACCTGTTGCCTGCTCGAGCCCCAATACTTAAACATCTTCTGCGCATGTCAGACACTACATTATCACTGTGCCCTTGTTTTGCTTTGCCTTTTTTATGGTTACTTTGCAGTACAGCAAGGAATCAGAAAAACCTCTGTAGTGTAGTGTAGTGATGTGCTTTACAAAGGAAAAAAGCTTAAAAAAAAAAGAAAATTAATGTAGCCACCACATCTAACGATTGGTAAGGAGCAACATATTACATGACCCGGGAGGAAGACAGGTGAAGATGGATGCGGCCTCGAGCGGGGACGACAAGGGCTTCATTTGCAGGTAAGTGCCACATAATGTGCTAATATGCCATGCATACTAGCACACTATGCCTTTACTTTGCATGTAAGAAAAAATAAGAAAAAAATACCCCCTCTATAAGTCTGGGTTCTAACTAGGCCATAAAAGGATATTAACCTTTTTCTCCTTCAACCACTGTGTGGGTCATTTTTACTGTGTGCTTTGGGTCGTTGTCATATTGGACAGTAAACCTTCTTCCCATTGACAACTTTCTGTCAGAGGGCAGCAGATTTTCCAGTGCTCCAGTCCCTGCTACAGAGAAACAACCCATAACAGGATATTACTAGACATGTGCATTCGTTTTCGTTAGAATGCATTTTCATCTGAAAATCAGGTTTTTTCGTTATCGTTTTAACAAACGATAACGAAAGTGCAAGAAACGAAAACCGAAAGATCTCTCCATATCGAATTTTTACCACAACGAAAACGAAAATAAAGCATTTTTTATGTCGGATCTTTCGGTTTTCGTTTCTTGCACTTTCGTTATCGTTTGTTAAAACGATAACGAAAGTGCAAGAAACGAAAACCGAAAGATCCGACATAAAAAATGCTTTATTTTCGTTTTCGTTGTGGTAAAAATTCGATATGGAGAGATTCGACATTATAGGGAAAAGATTCGACATTATAGAGAAAAGATTCGACACTATAAAAATAATAGGTTCGACATTACAGAGAATAGATTTCGATTTATGAGAAAATAGATTCGACATTATAGAGAATAGATTCGACATTATTACTAGTCATACAACATTAGAATTCTTGTAGGCGGAATATTCTAATGGAAATGTACGATTCGGTGTAAAGATTCGACGAATATTTTCCGTCGAATATTTTTTGACCATTAGACAGAAACCAACAAAGATTTGACGTTCCGTCGAATATTCTTTTGACCATTCGACAGAAACCAAGTGTTATTGGATTTTCGGACGAAAGCTATTCCCCAACGAAAAACGAAATAAATCAAAACGATTTTCGGGAGTAACTAAATAAATTTATTTTCCAAACGAAAACGAAAAAACGAAACAAAATATTCCAGTCTGCACATGTCTAGATATTACCACCTCCATGTTTAATGTAGGAATGGTGTTATTTGGATGGTGAGCTGTACTGGATTTCCGCCAAACATACCGTTTGGTGTTGAGGCCAAATATATATATTTTAATCTCATCTGACCATAACACCTTTTTGTGGTCTCAGAATCGTCAAGGTGCATTTTGGTAAAGCTCACTCATGACTACATGTGTCATTTCTTGGGGAGTGACTTTTTTTTGCAACCCTCCCATGCAAGCCACATTTGTGGAGAATTGGTGATATTGTTGTCACATGCACACAGTGACCATAAATTCCTGCAAATGATTCAGAGTTGCTGTAGGCCTCTTGATAGCCTCTCTGACCAGGGGGGGCGTGGCCAGCAGCCGAGGCTGTGTAAGGAGAGAGCTCCGTGAGACCTGCTCGTATCCAGCTCCATCCAGCGACTTGTGAAGCAGATTAAGGCATCATTTCGCCTGATACTACTCCTGGGACTCCCTGGGCAATGATGGGGAAGAGGAAGAAGGAAAAGGGGCCAAGAAAACTAATGGATTTTTATCCGTCAGCAAGCACACCTAGGCCGCAAGATGGCGCAGAGGCCTCGGACTCGCGGCAAGGTCCGCGTCGCGACGGGAGCGGTGGATCATCTCCCTCTCATGGCCAGAATCCCTACCCACCTCACAACGCTAGCGGCGGCTCCTCTCCTGGCACATCACCCATCAACAACCCGCAGAAGTCGGCGCAAAAGAGGTCAACAGCCCACAAGTATGCAGGTGAGCCGGGGGATGGGTGCAACTCCCAGGACAACACTAGTCAATTTATGGAACAGCTCCATGAGTTCCCTACTACAGGGCAGCCCTTTAGTGACACTATAATGCGGGACATGTTAATCACACTCAGAGGGTCTCTGCATAGAGACATGATGCTCTGTGTCACGCAGCTAAAAAGCGATGTATCAGCCATAGGGGACAGGATCTGCCATGTGGAAGATAAGATGGGGGAGTTTACATCAGCCCATAATGAACTGGTGGATGTCCATAATGATGCAGAGAATGATTTACAGGCCATGAAGGAGAAAATAGCAGATTTAGAAGACAGGTCCAGAAGGAACAATATAAAGATGAGAGGTGTGGGGGAATCTGTGACCCCGGCTGAGCTCCGGCAGTATGTACAGGCCTTCATAGCAACCATCTTACCTGATACCCTTAAAAATGAGGTGATTGTGGACAGGGCACACCGTCTTCCTAAACTGAAATATCTCCCAGATGGGGTGCCGAGGGACATTATTGCTCGCATTCATTTCTTCCACGTTAAGGACGACCTGATGCGATTCTCCAGGAAAAAACAGCCTCTGCCTGGGCCTTACTCTGATATTGCAGTTTTTGCTGACCTGCCAAAGCATACTATGTTGGCGCGCAAGAACCTGTCCTCCATTACCAAAATCTTGCAGACCCACAAGATCTCTTACTCATGGGGTTTTCCAACCAAATTACATATCACAAGGGACAATCACACATATGCGATCACCATGGGCGTCCGCTCCATAGGGCAAGGGGGGCAATTGACCCCCCCTAGAAAATCGAGAAGGTGTTGAAGAGTTTTGTGGCTGTGGGCTGCCTGAGGGGTCCCAGGCCGGATGTCACACAGGCACAGCGAGCAGAGTGAAGCCGCCTCCCCCTCCAGTGTTTATGTGTACACAAGGGGAGGGAACCTGCTGTGCCACGCTGATGGCTGATCTGAGGTAGTGAATGGGATGGGGGGTTCATCTGTGCTGAAGGAGGGTATGTGCTAAAGGGGGGTCTGTGCTTAAAGGGGGTCCATCTGTGCTGAATGGAGGGGTCTGTGCAGAATGGGGGGTCTGTGCTGAAGGGGGGTCCATCTGTGCTGAATGGAGGGGTCTGTGCTGAATGGAGGGGTCTGTGCTGAAGGTGGGGTCCATCTGTGCTGAAGGGGGGTCTGTACATTCTCTAGGCTATATTTATATGGGCATGGAGTGAAGCTGAATTATCTCAAGAGCTATTTCACACTGCCAGCTGGCCGCGTTATCGGTAAAGCGGCATTGTTTTAGCTGCGCTATTCGGCCGCTAGCGGGTCGCTTTTTACCCCCGCTAGCATTTTCTGCCGAAGCGCCCCTCCCTGAAAACATTTCAGCGGACGCCCATGGCGATCACTAACATAGATGATGGGCTCACCCTAGCTAAGAAATGGGATCTCATTCCTATGGATGCTGCAACCCCACCACCTGATCAAGCTCTCCCAAGATTGTCCCCAGAGTGGCGTCAGAAATTATTTGATGAACTTCATCTTTAAGTAGCAAGCATTGTCTTGCCTTTTTTTTGTTTGTTTGTTTTTGTAATTTTTCTACATATAGCCTTAACCAGTTCAAATCCCAGTGTAGCTGGTCCTGGGTCTCAGGGAGTAGTTTCCCCCTCATACTCCTCGCGAAAATACTCGCACTTAGTGGAATTTTCCACACCTTTTTTATGTTTGTTGCATAATGTTGTCTGTTTATTTCTTTTTTTTTTTCTACTGTACCAAAGAATTTTTGCACTGAAGATTGTGTATCCACAGTATGGCTGCGAGTTAAGGGACTTTCCAGCACCACGAGAACTTTCTGGATTTGGATTTATGGCGCAACAGCACCACCTTCAGGTAACTATTTATTATGGCACATGTCCGCAAGGAATCTATTAGCAACCATGGAGCATTTCCTTACTCTGCTGAGATGACGCTCTCAATAGTCTCAATGAATGTCCATGGACTTAATAGCCCTCTTCAAACAAAATTCCATGTCGAGAGAAATGACTAAACTTAGAGGGGACATAATATGTATTCAAGAGACCCACTTTAAATCTTCCAATCACCCCAGGTGCTCCCACAAGGCATATCCAAATGTTTTTCAGGCCAATGCTTCGGTCAAGAGGGGAGTACTGGTGGCCATTAAACATTCTATTGCATTTAAACTACATGACCTGATTTGTGATCTTAACGGAAGGTATATAATATTGACTTGTGATTTGAACAACACGACCTACACTTTGGTCAATCTTTACGCACCAAACAAAAGACAACCAAGATTCCTGACCTCTTTGCTCAAAAAAGTGGAAAGAGTCAAGAAAGGCTCTTTACTTTTGTGTGGGGACTTCAACTGTGTCCCTGACAAATCTATGGATTGCTCTCAACCACTGAAGTCTCGTAGAACTGAAATTAGATCCTTGATTGCCAGCCACAACTTGTATGACTCATGGAGATGTCTCCATTCCTCCGAGAAGGACTATACTCATTATTCCTTTCCGCATCGTGCCTATTCTAGAATAGACTTAATCCTCTCAGACCTAACTTTGTTGCAGAAGACTCTATCGGCCACAATACACCCTATCACGTGCTCGGACCATGCTCCGGTTTCTGTTACCCTGCAGGACCGGGGGTCGATCTCCCCAGCCTACTTGTGGAGGAATAATGTTGACTTGCTTTCCAGTCCTGTCCAGGCAGGCAGGATTGAATCGCAGCTCAAATCATTTTTTGTATTTAATGACAATGAGGAAACCAGCATTGCATCCTTGTGGTGCTCACATAAGGCGTATAGTAGGGGTCTCCTTATCCAGGATGTGTCCAGAGAAAAAAGAGGAGGGCAAGGCAGTTGAACGGTGCACTGGAGGAGCTTAAACAATTGGAAACCCAACACAAACAAAATTCCTCTCCTCTGTTAGAAACCGATGTGTTCAACAGTAGACACAAACTTTGTCTACTACTACTCACTTCACATCAAAGCCATTTAAAAAGGCTCAAAGCAAAGTATTATGTACATGGCAACAATCCTGGACCAGTTGGAAGGCATGGTTCGAACCTGAACCTTCTAAACTATGGGTTGGAATAGAAAAATCAGTCTTATGGGGAAGGGACCTACCTTCCTTACTTTTAGCCAAACTGACGAATCTGCCACTGGCACAGACTATCTTACCCTCTATTGAAGCCACACTTACAGTGTGGGGATATATCCAACCTCACATCGACCCTATTAACAAGAATGCACGGACGATCACTAACCTTTTGACTGTTGAACACCTGATTCCCAACCTATTGACTACCTTGTGGAGACAAGATAACCTGATGACAATACAGGAGGTACTTAATAGACAGCCAACGACTCACACATATTCTCTCACGCAACTGAGGCATTTCCAACGTGCACATTCGACGGGACATATAACCTCCCTACTGAAGTCTGGGACTACCTCTGCACAGAACACCATAAACCTAGAGGGCTCTCTTGGTTTTATTCCATTTTACAAACCGCAAAATGCTTTTCCAAGACTTCTCACATGACTAATTGGGAAAAAGACTGGGGAACTACCTACTCCCCTGTGGAGTGGAAGGCGGCAATCAAATTGACATACAAATATACTCATTGCACTAACCACTGGGACAACATGTTGAATATCTTACACCGAGCTTTCCTTACGCCAGTCAGGATGTCCCTAATATTTCCTTCTGAATCTCACCTTTGTTGGAGAGTGTGTGGAGCTAAAGGGAATATCTCCCACATACTCTGGGATTGCAAGAGCATCTGTAGCTTTTGTAATTCTGTCTTCCAACTCATTTCCTCTGTTACTGGTGTTTTAGTATGTCCAAGCCCCCCTCTAGATCTCCTTAATATTAACCTTAATGTCATCCCATCCCAAGTACATAGTATGACGATACATATCTTAATAGCAGCTCGCCTGACTCTGACCTCAAAATGGAAGACTACCCAGATCCCCAGCATTAATGAAGTTATCCAGAGGGTCTCCACACAACATTCCTATGAAAGATATTTTGCACTTCAACTAGGTCACATCCAATCCTTTAAGACTCAATGGCTACCTTGGACTTCTAAATTCCCTGAGCAGTAGGTTTGCCTTTCGTTCTTCTGAAAATGTTCTTAGTAGCAATACTCGTTCCATATGGTACAGTGTTTTAAATGTTGATTATTTTTCCCTTTTTGTTTTTTTACGTTCCATTTATTCTTTTATATTCCCTTAAATGTTCTATCTCATGTCATACAAGGGTTGACCACTTATATTGGCGTTGTTCTATATACATAGGGGACTGTGGCTTGTGTAGTAGGATGCACGGCATCCGAATTCTAGTGTATACCACATGTGGTAACAGTGTATTAGTTTTCACAGCTAATTTTGTTTTTTTGGCTGCCAATGTATACTGACCAATGTTGTAAATGTCAACTTTTCCTTCTTTATTTTGTATGTGTTTTAAATCTAATAAAAACAATTGAAAAGATAGCCTCTCTGACCAGTTTCCACTTGGCTCTTTCATCCAGTTTGGAGGGACATCCTGATCGAGGGAGGGCCTGTGTTGTACCAAATACATTCTCCTTCCTAATAATAGACTTTACTGTGTTTCTAGGCATTGACAAAGCCTTTGAAAAAAAATTGCATCCATCTCCTGACTTGTCCCTTCATCCCAGAGATCTTTTGACATCGTCTTGCCATCCATAGTAGATTGTTTGCTTCAGTTGCACTGCTAGGGACTAAAGATGTTCCAGGAAAGCTCTTTTAATGCTGAGCTAATCAAAATGATCAGAGCTGATCACAGTTGAAAGTCAAATGGCTTTGTGTGCCATTGAGAAGGTGATTATTTACACCTGATTGCATTTACAAGTCATTTTTAGGAGGGGGTAATCCTTTTTACAACTGATTCTGTTTTTGAATTGTTTTTATTTTTTTTCTGACATGTTGGTGTTATATATTTCAGTTGGATGTTATAAGTTGCACTGGGTAAATACAGCTGGATAAAACAAAAAACGTGTCTGTCTTCATTTCAGGTTGCAAAGCCAACACATTTTGATTATTTTAAAGGCTGATGATTCTTTTCTATACCAACTGAAGTTTAGCCAGAGTTTCACTTTTAAAATTGTCAAAAAAAAAAATGCAGATCAGAGCATATATGAATTATGGGTACAAATTTCTTGCAGAATGAATTTTTATCTGCTCAATTCTATTTGCAACCCCATGTAATTGACATGACAATAACAGCTAATCTGCTCACGTTTAATGCTCATTCTGGAAAATCTGAGGCACAGCACTGAGATCTATATAAGGATTTCAGAGAAAAGACAGGTTTTCAAGTGAAGATCCATAATTAAATTGTCAATGTCCTGTAGAGACATTACAGGTCTTAGATGGTTATAGAAGACAGATCAACTTGTAGTGAATCCGAAAAGTATTCACAGCGCTTCACTTTTTGCACATTTTGTCCTATTCCAAAAAGGTTTAAATTAATTATTTTCTGAAAAATTCTACAAACAATACCCCATAATGACAATGCAAAAGAAGTTTGTTTGTAATCTTTGCAAATTTATATATAAAAAAAAAACACATAAGAATTTACAGCCTTTGCTTCATACTTAGTTGAAGCACCCTTGGCACCGATTACAGCTTCACATATTTTTGAGTATGATGCTACAAGATTGGCACGCCTATTTTTGGGCAGTTTCTCGCATTCTTCTTTGCAGGACCTTTCAAGCTCCATCAGGTTGGATGGGGAGTGTCGGTGCACAGCCATTGTCAGATCTCTCCAGAGTTGTTCAATCAGGTCCAAATCTGGGCTCTGGCTGGGCCACTCAAGGACATTCACAGATTTGTCCTGTAGCCACTTCTTTGTTATCTTTGCTGTGCGTAGGGTCCTTGTCCTGTTGGAAATTGAACCCTTGCCCCAGTCTGAGGTTTAGAGCACTCTGGAGCAGGTTTTCATCAAAGATGTCTCATTACATTGCTGCATTCATCTTTCCCTCAATCCTGACTAGTCTCCTAGTTCCTGCAGCTGAAAAACATCCCTGCAGCATGATGCTGCCCCCACCATGCTTCACTGTAATGATGGTATTGGCCAGGTGATGAGTGTTGCCTGGTTTCTTTCAGACATGATGCTTGCCATTCAGGCCAAATAATTCAATCTTTGTTTCATCACACCGGAGAATTTTGTTTCTAATGCCGCGTACACACGATAATTTTTTGTCAT
The DNA here is from genome assembly GCF_905171775.1 of Rana temporaria. Lineage (NCBI taxonomy): Eukaryota > Metazoa > Chordata > Amphibia > Anura > Ranidae > Rana > Rana temporaria. The sequence goes on from NC_053491.1 coordinate 343,812,857, forward strand.
TGTAAAAAAAATGACATTTTTCAGCATGTAGACAAAACAACGGTTTTCCCAACTTCATCATTAAAACGACGTTGCCCACACACGGTCGTTTAAAAAAAATGCTCTAGCAAAGCGCGGTGACCTACAACTTGTACGACGGCACTATAAAGGGGAAGTTCCATTCGGATGACGTTACCCTTTAGCTGATTTCGTGTTAGAAAAAGACGATTCACACTTTTCTGTCTGTTACAGCGTGATGAATGTGCTTACTCCATTAGGAACGGTAGTTTTAATATTTCAATAGTTTTTTTATTAAGGTCATAACAGGAATTATAACACATTTCAGACATTTGAACAATCCACATCACAATGAGGTAGGTATCAAGTAGTACAACAAAATAAACATATCTTTAGTGCAAACTAATGGGGTAAGATTCCATCAGTAGGGAACAATGCCGTAGCAATAACGAAAAGTGGACTACAAACATTCAAACCCCTGGTACCTAGTTATCACTGCGCAGGTGAAGACAGAACTCATCTTTAGCAAATGTCTGGTAACAGTGGTCGGCAGTCGACCAACATAACCTATAAATGTAAGTTTAAGTGGAACTGAAAAAGAGATAGGTGTAAGTAGAGAGAAAACAAAGAATAGAGAGAAAGGTGAGAAAGGGTTGAGAATGAGAGTAGGGTGAGAGAAAGGAAGAAGAAGAGGAAGAGGATAGAGCCATAGCAGGACCAGCAAATCGAATGTTATAGTCTATCAATACAGTCTAACATTGCAGTCTAACATTGCATTGCAGTCGGAGACCACCAATGAGAACACAGGCATTAGGAATGATACCATCTATTCCAAGGTTCCCAACATTTCTGAATTCCAGATCTGCCACCTAAGCCACAATCAAACATTTGTTCGTAGGTGCCGTGGGTATGGATTGTTTGTATCGTTTCGGTCAGGCCCGGAGGCAACAGGTCCTTCCAGTGCCGGACCAGAACCAACCTGGCCGCTAGCAGTATATGGGATAGTAGGATTCGTGAGCTGTGGGGTACCGAGTCCATTCCCAGGGAGAGCAATGCCATCCCTGGTTCCTGGCACAGAGGCAGGCCCAACACTTGATTGATCAGCTGAAACACCTGGTTCCAGTACTGGGTGATTCTGGGACACGTTCACAGCAGATGGTGCAGTGTGACAGTGTTCACGCACATTCTCCAGCATAGGGGGGAAGCCCCAGGGGCAAACTTCGATATACGGTGGGGTGTGAGGTACCAACGAAGTAGGAACTTTTGAAACAGCTCCCACAGATTGGCACTCCTAGTGGATAAGTATGTGACCCTGAGAGCCGTTGTCCACTGTTCTTCCAAATAAATCTTATCGAAGTCCCTTTCCCATGCTCTCATAGGGAGAGATTTCTGAAACACACTTTTATTTTGTAGTATAGAGTAAAATAGCGAGATGCCCTTTACTTTTGGTGACGTAGAGAGATAGTATTGGTGGACCTGCCACGGAAGCGAAATACAAGTCTCTTTGAAGCCTTTCAGGAAATGACTAATCTGCAGGTACGTGTAATAGTCAGTCGAAGGTAGGGATAATTCTAGTTGGAGGGATCTGAAGGTCTTAAGGGCGGGCCCTACGTATAAGTCAGCTACCGTTAGCCTACCCCCGGGATCCCATTTAGCAAGTGAGATATTAGGAATGAACAGTGATAGAGCTGATAGAGGAATCATTAGGGGTGAGGATCGTTGATCAGGGGACGGATGTAATACCAGAGACTTCCAAGCCTCAATAGATCCTCGGATCGTTGGGCTCATCGCTGGAGTTGGGTGGGGTAGGAATACACTGGAAATTAAGTAATCATAGAGAACTTCCCACGGGACCTGGTGGCTTTCCAGTAACGACCAAATACTAGGATTTGGGGAGGGGAACCATCCTTTCAGCTGGGCAAGGATAGAAGCTGAATGGTAATCTTTAATATGCGTATGGCCAATCCCCCCCACTGACCTATGTTTTATTAACCGGCTAAATGCGCATCGAGCCCGCTTGCCCCCCCATAAGAACTTATTAATCAAGGATTGTAAAGAGGAAAAAAAAGAGGCAGGGACCGGGATGGGTAGAGTCCTGAAAATGTAAATGATTTGGGGGAGAATCTGCATCTTAAAAGCCGCAAGGCGGCCTGACCAGGAGAGTTCAAACTTTGCCAGATTGTTTAATTTAGATGGGATTGACTGTAGCAGTGGGTAATAGTTTTCTCTAGCTAGCTCAGAAGGCTTAGGGGTAAGAGTTATACCGAGATAAGAGATTCCTGCGTCTCTCCAGACATACGGGAATCTTTCAATTAGGGATTGTTTGAGCGTAGGTGGAACCCCCATTCCCAATACGTAGGACTTAGCGTCGTTAACCTTATAGTAGGACACTGAGGAGAATAAGTTTAACGTCTCTTGGACTGAGGTTAGGGAGGATTCTACGTCTGTAAGCATGAGGATGATGTCATCCGCGAAGAGACTTATAGTGTGTGTCGAGTCCTTGCTCCTGAACCCCCTGATCTTGGGATGCGAACGGATGTACGAGGCCAAAGGTTCCATGAGCAAGTTGAAAATGAGTGGGGAAAGGGGGCACCCCTGACGTGTCCCATTGGTGATATTAAAGGGGGAAGATAGCATGCCTGATATATACACCTGAGCTGAGGGATTGGTATAAAGCGCCATTATTGCAGAGTGGATCTCACCCGTGAAGCCAAACTTGGTAAGGACCTTCGCCAAGTAATCCCAGTGAATCCTATCAAACGCCTTCTCTGCATCCAAAGCTAGGAGCAGAGAAGGCGTTTTGGTCACATTTGCTGCGTGAATTATATTGATTAAACGTCTTGTCGCGTCTGCCGTCTGCCTACCCTTTGTGAACCCTGATTGATCCATATGAATCAAAGTCGGTAGTATATCAACCAACCTATTTGCGATGAGTCTGGCATAGAGCTTCAGATCGTTGTTTAGCAAAGAAATCGGTCTGAAGTTCTGTGGCGTGGTTGGATCTTTCCCAGGTTTTGGAAGTGCCACAATAAGAGCACGTAGCATCTCAGTAGGGAAGGAAGAGGAGGAGGCAGCATTGTTAAAAACATCAGATAGAAAGGGAGCGAGATCAAATTTGAAGGTTTTAAAGTACTCCCCTGTGAATCCATCAGGACCGGGAGATTTATTGATAGGTAAGGAGTCAATCGCTTTAATGATCTCCGGGACTGAGAAGGGCGTATTAAGTTCATCCAGCTGGGCTGGCGTGATTTGGGGGAGACTGACCTTGTCCTGGAAGTTGGATATCATGGACTCGGTGGGTTGAATCGTGGCTTGATCCTCCCTTAAATTATACAGAGAATTATAGTAACAGCTGAATGCCTCCGCAATGGCTTGCGGATGATATAGCTTTTCTTTTGTGGCGGGATGTAAAATGTAGGGAATTTTCGTTTTGTATCTGATGCCCCGAAGGCGGTTAGCTAAAAGCTTCCCAGCTTTGTTACCGCTAACATAATATGTCATCTTAAGGCGCCTAGTTGCTAGATCGAAATTGTCGAGTAGTACTAGTCGCAAATCATATCTGAGTTGTGATAATTGAGCAGATAATAATTGAGAGGTGTCTTTTTTGTTTTGGGTTTCCAAGGTGTGAATTTTGGTGACCAGGTCTTGTATTTGCTGTCTCCTCCTTCTCCTGACCCCCGCCCCCATTTTTATAAGAACCCCTCTCATATATGCCTTATGGGGCATTCCAAAGAGTCATAGGATTGGCAACAGAATTGATATTACTAGAGAAAAAATTAGACAATTCTTCCTGCAGCTGAGCCTTGGTGGTACCATCCTGGATCAGCCTTGAGTTGGACCGCCAGACGAAGCATGAATTCACGCCTGGCGAGTCAGCAACCGACAGTGTCACCGAGGCATGGCCTGACCAAGTGATGTCGTTGATTTTGGATGCAGTTATTTTGGGCAGCAGCCATTTGTCTGTAACGAAGAGATCCAGTCTCGTGTAAATTCGGTGACTTGATGAATAAAAGGAAAAGTCCCTTTCTGAGCCATTGAGACACCTCCAAGCATCGTAGAGTTCCTGGGTATGAAGGAGTGGTTGTAGCGAATGGCGATGCCGGGTTGTACCAGATGTTGAGTCCATTAGTGGGTCAGGGGGAAGATTGAAATCTCCGCAGAGAAGGAGATAGCCCTTCTGAATTTTCTTAGCCTTCCTAAGGACTTGGTGAAGGAATCGGATCTGATGGTTATTGGGGGCATAGACATTGACTATGGTGTACGTAGTAGAGGCAATATCACATACTAGAATGTGATACCGGCCCAAGGGGTCGGCCAATTCGTTGTGTTTAGAGAATGCCACTGTGTCTCTAATTGCAGTAAGTACTCCACCCTTTTTAGCCGATGAACTTGCTGTAAAAATGTGTGGAAATTTAGGGTGGATACATGAGGGCATTTTCTGTTTGTGAAAGTGGGTCTCTTGTGCACACAGTACATCTCCCTTATGGTGGATAGCCTCATTCCACATAGATTTCCTCTTCACTGGGTGATTTAAACCTTTAGTGTTGATCGTCAAGAATGTAACAGGCATGTGTATTCATGAGTAAAAAGCGGTGCAGAATAAAAGGTGGGTGCATCACTTACAGTTTGCGGTGCTTGTGTGTGGTGAAGAGGATCCTCTAACAAGTGGCACATTCTCAGAGGTGGTGGGTCTCCGACTGTTTGAAGTATCGTGGTGGCTCCAGCTACGAAGAAGTGGCTCCAGGTAAAGAAACAAAGGAGAAGAAAAAGTTGAAGTAAAACAAACTAAAAAGATTGCAAGGGGATGGGGTAGGTCATAATGACCTGGGTGTAGCGTACAAAAACGCTAACTCAGAACGGGGGAAAAAAAAAGTCTAGTACGATAATTTACTCCTGAAACAGGGGTACAGCTGTGGATTAAGTAACTTAGTAGCACTGTTCAGCGGGCGGTTTAACGGTGTGATCGGGCGTTTTTCGGGTTAACAAGTTGCCAGTCGTTGCCTACCCGTGACGGGTCTCCCTTGGTTGAGCCCCTTGGGTCCTCCTCGGGGATGATGAGCCAAGACTTAAGTAGATCCAATCCCTTGGAGAGGGAGTCAACAACGAAATCCTTTCCCTTATTCGTAATGATAAGTTTAGTAGGGAATCCCCACTTGTAAGCAATGTTGTGGTTGCGCAGGGCTTTTGAGATGGTGTTTAAGTTGCGCCTCTTCTGCAGTGTGTACTGTGACAAGTCTGCAAAAAACTGCAGGTCCCTATGTTGTTCAGGGACAAGATCCTTGTTGCGGGCTGCTCTCATTAAGCGCTCCTTAACATGGTAGAAGTGGAGGCGTAGAATAACATCGCGGGGTACATTGTCGGGTAGATGGGAAGGCTTAGGCAATCTATGGATCCTGTCCATGGTGACATCCAAAGCTGATACACCAGGTAGAATGCAGGTTATTATGCCAGTGACATGATCTAGCAAGTCTGGTTGTGAGACTGTTTTGGGGATCCCTCGTATTTTAAGGTTGTTCCTCCTTGCGCGGTCTTCGATGTCCGCGATCTTGGCCCTTACCGCTTCCATCTCCTCATCCCTGGCATCATGTGCATCTACCAAGCTATTGATGGTGTCAGCGTACTCCCCCATTTTCGTTTCCACGTGGTCCACCCTGGCCGACACATTATGTAGCTCCTTGCCAAATCTGCGCATACAGGACATCATGTCACCATGCAGCGAGGTTCTAAGGGACACTAACATGTCCTTCAATGTGGTGTCCAGCACAGGCTGATTCGTGGTAGGAAAGCGGTCGATGGAGTCAGGGAGTTCCCTGGTGTCATCCCCAGAGTCTAAGCCCGCACTAACCTCTGGAGTAGGAACCGTGCCGTCCAGCTTAGGCCGCGTCTTCTCCGGGCTCCCCGATGCGGAGGAAGGGACAGGAGATTGCTTTCTAGCCGATGGAGAGTTTCGTTTAGTTGTCTTACTTTTAGGTTGGTCCGTCTGTGGAGTGCTGGCAGCAGATGGACCGGGAGACTCGGCGCCGTTCTGTCTTTGCTCCCACGTAAAGTATTCTGTCAGCTTCTGAGGCCGCTGGGAGCCCTTGCGTTTGTTCGTCATCTCCTGGGTGGTCAGTGGGATGGTAACGCCGGGGAGGTGGGTTGTGATCGCCGCCGATCAGGCTATTATTATATGTTATATCTCCGTTTTTGGCGGAGCATCGCTCTTATGAGGCCATTCCGGTCTTCCCCCTCTGCTGGTGCGTTAAGGTAGCATGTCAGGGTGTCCCCAGTGAGGAATGGAGGTGCAGTTCAAGGGGAGAGAAAGAAGAAGCCTCTGGGGTGTACCAAGATGGCCGCTTGAACTCACCAAAGCCTGTGGGCACTCTCAGAAGGCTGGTGGAGATCTAACTGCTCTGGGTGGCAAGCTGGGTGTCCCCGAAGTGGTTGTGGGCGAGTATCTGGCGATGGGCCCGAGATTGAGGGCAGAAACATCCAGTCTTTGGAGGCCCGGATTCACAAGATGGCCTGGAACGGTAGTTTTACCAGAACGAGCGCTCCCGTCTCATAACTTGCTTCTGAGCATGCACAGGTTTTTAACTTTGTTTTAGCCCACACACAATAATTTTTTACAACCCCAAAAACAACATTGTTTAAAACGTCGTTAAAAAAGGAGCATGTTAGAATTTTTTTTGCCGTTTTTCAGAACCGAAAAATGATGTGACACACGGTCATTTTAAATGACATTTTTTAAAAACATATTTTTTTACATGCCAAAAAATGATCGTGTGTACGCGGCATTATGGTCTGAGAGTCCTTTAGGTGCCTTTTGACAGACTCCAGGCAGGCTGTCATTTGCCTTTTACTGAGGAGTGGCTTCCATCTGGCCACTCTACCATACAGGCCTGATTGGTGGAGTACTGCAGAGATGGTTGTTCTTCTAGATGGTTCTCCTCTCTCCACAGAGAAATGCTGGAGCTCTGTTACAGTCACCTCCCTGACTAAGTCCCTAGATCGCTCAGTTTGGCCAGACTCTAGGTAGAGTCCTGGTGGTTCCAAACTTTCTCCATTTATGGATGATGGAGGCCCATGTGCTCATTGGGACCTTCAATGCTGCAGACATTTTTCTGTACCCTTCCCCAGATCTGTGCCTCGATACAATCCTGTTTCGAAGGTCTACAGACAACTCCTTGGACTTCATGGCTTGGTTTGTGCTCTGAGATGCACTGTTAACTGAGGGACCTTATATAGACAGGTGTGTGCCTTTCAAATCCAATGCCCAATCAACTGAATTTACCACAGGTGGGTTCCAATAAAATTGTAGAAATGTCTCAAGGATGATCAGTGAAAACAGGATTCACCTGAGCTCAATGTTGAGTGCCATGACAAAGGCTATGAATACTTATGTACATATGATTGGTTTGTTTTAAATTTGTAATACATTTGCAAAGATTTCAAACAAACTTCTTTCACATTGTCATAATGGGGTATTGTTTGTAAAATTATGCAGAATTTTCTCTATTTAATCCATTTTGAAATAAGGCTGTAACAAAGTGTGGGAAAAGTGAAGCGCTGTGAATACTTTCCGGGTGCACTGTACCCGCTGAGATGCATTTCATATTTATTTTTTATTTTTGGGTAGTTTCTGGAACTTGTGGAGATATTTTAAATAAAGACTATAGTTATAGTGCATGTGAACCCTTACCTTGTAAAGTAAACCATTCAGTTTAAAGTAGAACTATAGGCAACACTTTTCTTTTTCATTTTCATATAACCCTTGTAAGGATTCTTTTTTGGCATCTTTTGTCCCATTGGGGAAATCTGCCTTCACTTCCTGTCCCATAGACAAACAGTAAGTGGGAGGTAATCCCTGCAAATTAAAGGAATCCCTTGAGGATCCCCAGGTCACCAGAACTAGTAGTGGAAGATTTCCCCTCTATTACATTTCTGTGGAAAACCCACAATTTGAGATTTTCTTTTAGGCCCCGTACACACGACCGAACATGTTTGCTGAAACTGGTCCGCGAACCAGTTTCAGCAGACATGTTCGGTCGTCTGTACAGCCGAGCGGACAGGATTCCAGCGTACATTTGCCCGCCAGACCGTTTTCGAGCGGGCAAATGTTTCTAAACTTGCTTAGAAACATGCCTGCTGGAATACTGTCCGTCGGACATGTTCGGTCGTCTGTACAGACTTACCGTACATGTCCGAGCGGCCGCCATCCCTCGCATGCGTCGAATGACTTTGACGCATGCGTGGAAGCATTGAACTGCCAGGGCCGCGCACGTCGCCACGTCATCGTTGCGCCAACGGCGCGGCCTTGTCGCCGCGTATCGTGTACGTGCGGATTTCTGTATGATGTACAGCCATCATACAGAAATCTCTGGGCGGGCATGTACGATGAAAACGGTCCGGCGGACCGTTTTCATCGTACATGTTTGCCCGTCTGTACGAGGCATTACTTTCACTTTCACTGATAATGGTAAATAGGAAAAACAGAGAGGGTGAATCTCTCTAACAGGAGCACAGACAGCAATAGGAAATGACGGGTTGTTTTAACCCATCTACCCTCTATCCAAAACGGGAAAAAAAATGCCTTTAGTTATAGTTTAAAATAAAAGGCAACATATTTGTGTATATTTAAAAAATAAATAAATAAACGTTTTCCTTTTTTTAATATGACATAACCTCTGTTCTAAGTTGCATGAGGGGCATAAAGAGCTATGGGGTGGAGAAATGACAGTAAATGCCTTTGCCAGTACAAGTCTGACCATTGGAGAACAGGTAGGCTGTTTTCCAAGCACAACCAGAAATCCCGACGACACTGAAATGGATGTGCTTTCTTGCATGTCATGGTCAATTTAAAATAGTTAAACAGGTGGACTTAGAGGAACACCAGGTATTTCACACAGGAAACAATATAAAGTGTACAGGATACTTTTTAAAACTTTTTAAGTGCATAATTAAATAGGAAAATATTGAGAATGGGAAATGTTGGGGTAACAAATTCTTTAATTGTAAAATAGGAAAATGTACAATCAATATACTTGTTCTATATCAGTTGCTCAGTAGGTAATGAAGCCAGTGGGTCAACATTAGGGATGGGCTGAACAACCCCCTAATTCAGTTCGCACCAGAACATGCAAACAGGCAAAAGGTTTGTGTGAACATGCGAACCCTATTAAACGCTATGGGACACGAACATGAAAAATCTAAATTTAATTTTGAAGGGTTATATGCAAGTTATTGCCATAATTAGTGTATGAGGACCTGGGTACTGCCCTAGGGGACATGTATCAATGCAAAAGAAGATGAACAAGTGAATCTAAGCAGTCCTCAGGGGGCCATGCTACAAATATATAAAAAAAAAATATATATATATATATATATATATATATATATATATATATATATATATATACATACATACTGTATATATCAGTATAGCATTCTTCATTTAAAAGGCCTAACAAGCAGAGAAACGTTTTTTTTTTCTCAGTGACTAATAGTTTCTCTCTCTCTTTCTATGTATCTTAAAAAGATTCTCTGTATTTCCAAGTGTACTTTTTTTAAATTTCCATTTCTTTGAATTTTATGGAGATACTAAATAACTCAGGGTATGCAGTTGCAAAGAAGGTTATAAAACGAGGGAGTGGGTGAGCAAAGCAGAAGAAATAAGTATGCCTAGATACTTTGTAGACTTGCACACAAGCTGTAATTAGTCACACAAATTGCTTTTCTTGACAAAGTCCTTCAATTTCCAATCAGAAATAACTCTATGCTCAAATTATCCTGAACCACTTGAACCAGTCCCTGGGATACAAAATGACATGTGTTCGAAACTTTGCATGCATGTTGGACCTCTTAACATCTTCCCTGCTGATGAGACCTGCCAATCTCTCAACAATTAATTCCCCCTTTCTGCTAAAGTGTGCTGCACTAGAACATTTTTCTGGTCTGAGACCCTGCGATTATATCTAAATTATACCTAAATCACCACACAAAGAAAGTTAAATAATAAATGTAATGAAGTGCCCTTCATAAACTTTGTATTGCTATAATTATTCAAATGAATTTTATATTCAGGTTCTCTTGAAGTGAATTAATATCTGTGAATGGGCGTTGAAAGAAAGTTTTGAGTCATTATGGATTAACAAGTTTTCTTAAACCTTAGGTTAAAGGAATGACAATTACTTGGGAACATGTTGTTCACATTAATCCTATTAACCAGTGCATTGAGAAAAAGATTACTTCCCTAATATGGAGCTCAACTCAAAAAGAGAAGAGTTGCTGTGTTATAGGGAACATCTAGAAATTTGAATTGTGCCTAAGCAGGATTCTGAAATATCTGCCATTTGCCTTTAGTTCCTACTAAAAAATAGCGGTGCATTTCCACTGCCTTGAGCCTCATAGCTGTATATCTACCATGTGAAATTCAAGACACTTACTGTATGTCTTTGAGGCTACATTCACACCTAAGAAGAACAATTTTCAGGCATTAAGCAATTTTGCGGCTTAAACAAGCGTTGTTGTTTTAGCTAATAGAAAACACTAAGGGGAGGAGACCTGTTCTTACAGGCTTAAACATTCCTATAAAAAACACTTGAAAATGCTCAGTTTGAGTGTTTGAGTTCAGGCATTCCCATTGACGACTATGGAGACAAAAATGCCTAAATCTGCCTCAAAAGTAGCCCATGTAGCATATGGGGCTTCAGACTATGAGCAACCGGTTTTTGGGTGCTCATACGTGAATAGTCGGCCTTGAAATAAATGAGATTTTGGATGTTGAGCATTTTAAAGCTTTGAGCTACACTTGGGTGTGAATGGGATCTGATTGCTACTCTCAGAAGATTTAGAGTGAGGTTTGATGATGTCACTTCTTCCTCAAATTAAGTTCCACATTTCTTCCCTACCTTGACAGCATCTTGATGCTCAAGCTAATGCAGCGTACACATGGTCGTTTTATGCGATGTAAAAAAACGAAATTTTCTGTGATGAAAAAAAACGACGTTTTTGAAACGTCATTTTGCAAAACGACGTAGCATACACACCATCGCTTTTGTAAAAAGCTCTATTAAAGCGTGGTTACGTCAAGCACGTACAACGTCACTATAAAGGGTCGTTTCCATGCGGAAGACGGCCTCTTTTGCTGATATCGTGTTGCTGCGTGTTAGTAAAAGTTTGGTGAGAGACGATTCGTGCTTTTCAGTGTTTGTGCTTTAAATTTCGTTTTCTGTCGTACAGTTTGTGTATTTGTCGTCGGATCTGTGATACAGTGCTTGTATTGAGGACGTATTTGTTTTGGCAGTGCGTTCTTGTGTGCACGGTGCTGTTTTGCAGGTCGTTCTTCAGAGGCCATTCTGTACTTCAGGGCGCAATTTTGAGTCCAATCTGATTTGACGACCGTTTTCTAGCCATGTTGCGGGTACGTTCTCGTCGTCGAGATCGTGCTGTGCTTGTTGTTAGGATGTGTGCTGCATCCCGGCAACGGTCCATGAACAGGGTGAGGAGGAGGTTGTGGACCAAGAACTGGTTGCGACGCAGGGACCAGTTCTGTCATATGCCTCTGCTGCGGGAGCTCCGAGAAAATAACCCTGATGATTTCAGGAATTTTCTTAGGATGTCTGACCCCGTATTTCAGCAGCTGTTGGCTTTGGTGTCGCCTTATATCACCAGGCAGGACACCAATATGCGGGAAGCCATCACTGCTGAGCAGCGGCTAGTTGCTACGTTGCGCTACCTTGCAACAGGGAGAAGTCTGCAGGACTTGAAGTTCTCGACGGGCATCTCCCCCCAGGCTCTGGACCTCATAATCCCGGAGACCTGTTCTGCCATCATTCAGGTTCTGCAGGAGGACTATGTTAAGGTAAGTGGTGTCCTTTCAATGCCCAAACTATATGTCTATATTGTCTGCTTATTTTTTTAACAAAAACACTCCCTAATTAACCTGTTTGTAATATGGTGAGAATGTTCACTTTGTCTCCATGTATGCTGTTTTTAGAAATACTTTTTTCCCTACATGTATCTTTTAGTTAGTCAACTGTCCAGCATTCTATTTTGTGGCCAAACCCACCTAGCCTAGTGCCTAGATCCCCCTTTATTTGTGGCCTCCATTGAAGTCCCACCCCCCCCACAATTTTCTTCTAATATCTTGCGAAAATATCTTTTTTTTACAAATATTTTTGGGGGTTGTTTGTCAGGTCACAAACTCATCTCGGGCCCCCCCCTCCCCCTAATGTTTTTTATTGCACATCAGAGGGGGTGATTAATCTTCCAAGTGATCCCATATTCTTTGGGTATATGAAATGACCTGATTTTTTTTAGTGGGATCCCTTGAATGTTTTGAGATATTCTGTTCACAATGTTTGTTTGAATGTATTTTTTCTTATTTTTCTATACAGTTCCCCACCACGCCACAGGAATGGCAGACTGTGGCAGTGGACTTCTCCCAGCGTTGGAACTTTCCGAACTGCGGAGGAGCCATTGATGGCAAGCACATCCGCATTGTGCCCCCACCCCATTGTGGATCCCATTTTTACAACTACAAGGGGTTCCACAGCGTTGTGCTGATGGCGGTGGTGTCTGCCAATTATGAGTTCATGTACGTTGATGTTGGGAAAAATGGCCGGATGTCGGACGGCGGTGTCTTTGCGGAGACGGAGTTCGCCCAACGGCTTCAGTCGGAGGACCTAGGATTGCCACCTGCGGAGGAGAGCGAAGAGGGTCTGCCCTTCGTGTTTGTAGCAGATGAGGCATTTGGATTGGGTCCCCACCTAATGAGGCCATTTCCCCAATGCACCCTCACCCCTGAGAGGAGGGTTTTTAATTATTGGCTGGCCAGGGCAAGACGTGTGGTAGAGAATGCCTTTGGAATCCTGGCCAGCCGATTCAGATTGTTTTTAACTGCAATCAACCTTGCAGAATACAAGTGGAATCACGTAATATTATGCTGTTGCATTCTACATAATTATTTAAAAAGACATTCACTAACTTACCTAACGGTATTGCCTGATGAGGCAGATGTTGTGGCTCCGGAGGCGCTCCGTGAGGCTAGCCATACAGGCTTGGCCCCCCAAACCGCACGTGCAGTGCGTCAATCCTATGTGGATTATTTTATGGGGAGGGGGGCCATTGCAATGCCCGATCTTGGTTAAAAAATAAAATCTTCTTTTTTATGGAATAAACAGCGTATTTCTTTGTATTTTTATTTTTGTTTTTGAATTTTGTGTATTGTAGCTTTTTCCTAGGTTCTCATAGAGCCATGTGTTTGGGATGTACTAAATACCCATCATTGTCAATCTTTACCAAACAAAATATACCAGAGTTATTTAATGAGTCAGCATTGATACAAAGAACTAGCCACACATTTTTGATCGTACAAATATGTTTATTTTTTACATAGCAAAAATCATTTTTTGTCTTTATTTTTTTGGTATTTTTTTCATTTTTCAACAATATAATCAATCTTTTTTAATTTTTTTGGTCTTTTTTTCATTTTTCAAAAATATAATCAATCTTTTTTTAATTTTTTTGGTCTTTTTTTCATTTTTCAAAAATATAATCAATCTTTTTTTTTTTTTGGTCTTTTTTTCATTTTTCAAAAATATAATCAATCTTTTTTTTTATTTTTTTGGTCTTTTTTTCATTTTTCAAAAATATAATCAATCTTTTTTTTATTTTTTTGGTCTTTTTTTCATTTTTCAACAATATAATCAATCTTTTTTTTATTTTTTTTGGTCTTTTCGATATTTACACATCTAAAATCACGGCTTTTAAACACAAAAAAGAAAAAAAGTCCCCCAAAAAATTAAACCCTCCCCAAAACATTGATTACATTTTTCAGCTGGCGTTCCAGCGTTTTGGCTTTGTGCCGAATTTCGCGGGAGGCAAGACGGATGTCTTCGACTTGTGCCCTGCACGACAAGACCTCTGCAATGAGGAGCTGGGCACTATAGGTGTCAAGTCCCTCACCACAACGATTTGTTCCTGAAATGTGGGACCAAAACATGTATTACAATTATGTAGGCCTACATCTACATTACCTGAAGCAGTGGTATATGATACTTTACCCGATGTTGTGGCAGGTTCCCCTTCGTCTACATCCCTCGGGGGTGTGGCTTGTTGTTGTTGGGCCTCCTGCCTTGCTGCTTCATTGTGCCCTACGAGATTGAAGAAAGGGTAAACATGATATTCAAACATTCTAGAGGCCTGAAAGTCAAAGAAACTAGCTTGTTCCTTAAAAAATGTTGTTTTTAAAAACCCTTCTAAAACCTGAGATCAGTATTTTAGCCCTTCACAATGCACTTTAAAATCTCGGTAGATTTGGTGTCGTTTTCTTCATGGAAGCTAACCAAGTATCCACTGGATCTGCTCACCTCTGTGTGACACCCGACATAGGTTGTTATTGTGACAAAGAATTGTGCTACTGAGTCCACATGTGTAAACAACTGCTGAGCAAATGCTCCTTTTTCTGTATATTAAGGTATTATTTCTGGTTCAAATCTAGTTAGAAACACATCTATATCCATTCCACAATTGATGTCACCTCAAACCAAACAGATGTCACAACTTTCATGTTTGTGGGTCGAATAATTGGTCGTAGGAGTTGTCGTTCGTTCGATCCTAAATAATAAAAAAACTATCTTTTTGTCTGATACAGTGATTGAACTCCCCTTTGCCCAAGCGAACTAGGCATGATGCCATTTCTCACAAAGATCGTATTTTCTTATTTAAAGTCAGCGAATGAACGACGACTCCGACGACAAAATCTTGTGCCCACAATCATAATAAAAATTCTGGGCAACCTGAAAGAAAAACCACATGGCACAAAGAACACACCCAAATAATTAATACACATGAAAATGACGTACTTCTTCTTCTAATGACTCTTTGGATTTTTGCAAGCTGTTGGGGTTCTCTTTTCTTGAGGTCTGACCATCTTTTACGCAGTTGCTCTCTGCTCCTGCGTTTACCAAACTTACGATGGAGCCTCTTGATGACCTTCTCCATAATTGCGGCCTTTACTTTATTCGGATGCCTGTACGGGCCATGTTTGGCATCATAGTCCTCCCTCCTAAATATGATGACCATCTCCACCATTTCATGGAATGACATGTTGGAGGCTCTGCACCGCTGCCTGGTTCTTCTGGCTGGTTGGGCCTGGCCTGCCTCCTGGCTTGAGCTAGAAGCCACATTGTCCTCCATTTGATCCATCATCTATCTTCCTCTCAAAACGACAGAGAAGGGGCGTGGAAAAGACGATTCCGAACGTCAGGGGCGGGGTGTCGTGCGGAGCGTCACACGTGCGTACTGTAAAAAGGGATCTGACATGGTTGAAAGTGGCGTGCAGAGTCTGTTGAAGAAGGCGGAAGTCACGATCGATTCAAACGACGGTACGTAACTTAATTTTACACTTTTTTATAGTGAACATTGAATGAGTTTGTGGGCTAGATATGGTGAGAAAGCTTATTAGTAGTAGTGGCTTGACTGACATTAGGTTTTTGTTTATATGTTTGATTTGCAGAAATAATGGATCCCTTCAAGGATGCAGACTTCATGACTGAATTTATTCAGAAATGGAAAGAACATCCTGTTCTGTGGCAAACAAAAAAGACAATTAATAAAAACAAAGATGCCAGGGAAAAAGCAAAGGAGAGCATGCTGGAATTTGTTAAAACAAGGGTCCCCCACTCCACAACAGACACAGTGAAGAACAAAATCAATTCCATCAGGGGCACCTACAGGGCCCAACGGGTCCAAGTCCTGGCCTCAATGAGGTCTGGGGCTGCAGCTGAGTCCATATATAAACCTACCCTGTGGTACTACAGTCAGCTGCAGTTCCTGGACGACCACATAGAGACCAGGCCATCCCTGTCTACCCTTCCCCCAAGAGGTAGCTCCCAGCTTCCCAGCAGCCAATCCTCCAGTCTTCCCTGCAGACAAGAGCAGGCAAGCTCGGAGGAAGAGCAAGAGTTCCTGGAGGACCCCAATTGTGACCCATGGAGCCAGGTATGTCATTTTTATATGAATTTAGTATATGACAAGTATAATCTAATAATGATGTCAAATTGATGTTACTAGTGTTATAAATTCAAAGGGAATGTCCAAAAAATAGACATCAATAGACAGTAGTGGCAAAACAGGATGGGGACAAGATAGAAAAATGAAGGGGTCGGAATGATTGTGTGTCATTTTCTGGTAGGCCATTAGGGGGGGGGGAGGAAACGCAATACACCTGCAAGGGGTGCCAGATGTCAAACACCCTTTTTGACACAAATCTATTTGACACAAAATAGACTAGTTTGCTTATTGGTGTAAAGGCCCCATAAATCCCAAATTCAGCCTGCAACAACCCCCACAACTCCAGGGGAACCATGTCTGAAGCTGTGTAAGGGGCCACATAATTATGGATGGCGACCCTGTGTGTAATATATATTGACATTCAATTTTCATCTGTCATGATTGTAAAAATGTGTGTGAGTAATGAAAACAAGAAATAAACTATGACCCTTTTTTTCATACACAGGCAGAGCAAAGCCAGGGGGAGCCAGGCCCCACAGGGAGCCAGGGGGAGCCAGGGGGAGCCAGGCCCCACAGGGAGCCAGGGGGAGCCAGGCCCCACAGGGAGCCAGGGGGAGGCAGGTCCAATTGCAAGGCAGGAGGTGGCAGAACCCACTGGGAGCCAGGAGGTGGCAGGCCCCAGTGGGACCCAGGAGGCACGCCGGCGGGATACCATCTCCCGGATCCCTCCACTCCGCACTCCCGCGAAAAGGGCCAGGAGGCTTCGCCAAATGGAGGAGGAGACCCAGGCCCTGCTTCGCGAAGCTACTGCGGCCATCCGAGAGCCACCCAGTGAAGTAGAGGGGTTTGCAGCGCTCATTGCAGCCAAGCTCCACAATCTGGAGCAGAGCCAGCGTGTGCACTGCGAACTCCTCATCTTCAAAGCCATAAGCATGGCATCCCTGGGGCAGCTCGATGACGACACCGACATGTGCAGATTGCTCCTCCTGTCCTTGCCACTCCTCCTGCTCCTGCTCCTCCTCTTCCTGAGGCTGCTCTGGCTCCTGGCACTTCATCTCCTCCAGGAACCCAGCCCCCAAGGACTCGGGCTACAGGGAAGGCTGCAGGGAAGACTGCAGGGAAGGCTGCTGGGAAGAAAAAGAGGAAAAACTAACACGGTGCCCCTGATGGAATATTTTTTAGACTCACAGCCTGGATTCGTGGCTTGGGGGACCCTTGTTTTACTAAATTCAAGCACGCACTCAAGTGCTGCCTTCCTTGGCATCTTTGTTTTTATTAAGTTGTGTTTTTTGTTTGCCACCATTTTATTATTTCATATTTTGGCAGAATAAATGCACTTTTGATTTATCATACAAATTTGACCATGTGTATTTTTGAGGAATTTGAGAGATCATTAGTGAGTGGGCAGACCCATTTTCAAAAAGTTTGAGGAAAGATTAACAAGGTAAAAAAAAAAACTTGTGGGTAACTTCCAAAAAAAAAAAAAACGGTTGTTGCAGCCACTTCACACACTCCAAAATCAACCCAAAATAAAGATTTCACAAAAAGTAGGGGCCAAAATAAAAACCCACAAAAAAAGGTTTGCCAATATATATATTTTAAATTTTGTAGATGGAAGATACACCTAAAAAACACAACACAAAACAAAACATTATATAACAAGAAATAATCTAGTTAAAAGCTTGTCATAACTACACTATGTAACAAGATCAGCCGCAACAAACGACCATTTTCGTGTAGCATTTAAAAGCAGGGTGTAAAGAAGCGCATTATTTTCTTCTAGATAAGTTGAAAACGACCTAACGAATGTGCTTAATCCATTCTGAACAGTAGTTTTACCTGAACGAGCGCTGCCGTCTCCTAACTTGCTTCTAAGCATGCGCGGGCTTAAAACAACGTTTTAGCCTACACACGGTCAATGTTTATGACCCAAAAAACGACGTTTGGCAAAAACGACACATAAAATTGAAGCATGCTTCAATTTTTTTTGGTCGTTTTTCAGAAGACATAAAACGACGTTTTCTCCCACACACGGTCAATTAAATTGACGTTTTTAAAAACGTCGTTTTTTTACATCGCATAAAACGACCGTGTGTACGCGGCATAAGAAACAGTGGCTCAAGACATGATTTTTAAATCATCGACTGTACTGAAACTACTGGGCAATTTCACCTAAATGCAACAGTGAGCATGGGGATGGAGGGGTGGGGGGTCAGTCTGTATAACAGGTGTGTTCTTACAAAGGTGCCAAACCTGTGGAACCGAAAGGAGAGCGGCTAGGCTGCTCCTTGACTATTACACATTGGTGTATGACTTTCACTAAACCACTTTAGGACAGACCTTCAAAGCAACCAGTGTAACATTGAAATGGCATGGATATGCAAAAACCCTAAAGTTAAAGATGATATAAAGCATCAGAATTTGGGGCAGTCTTGGGTCTGTCTTTTAAGTACACAAGCACCCAAAAGGCCCAATAATTAAATATTTTATTCTGAATTAGGTTTGTGTAACTATTAACAGCTGGGTATGTACATTCACATGTAATGTTATGGTTTGTATAACTTTCCATGTAACCCTAGTGTGCACTTCTATGACCCTACTTTCTATCCATGGGCTTACTGATCCCTCTCTTGAATTTTTCTGCATGGACATTGAGATGAGAGCTGAAGCAGGGGACAGCTGGGATGCTGTAATGTAGGTGGGCATGTCAAAGTCCATTCTGTGATCCTATGAAAAAAATATAGTGTAGAGCCCTGCTCCTGTTGGGTAGGCACTTGTAAATTTAAGTTATCTGAGCTGTAGTTTAGCTCAGAATGATTATGTCAAAATATTGGTTTCTGTTATAGTTTAGCTGCGTTGCACATTTTCAACTTGACTGTAGGTGTCGCTGTCACCACAGGACAAGGTTGGAAATGCAGCGGGCTGGGTGTATTAAGTATTCTTTTCCCAGAAGCAGCCCAGTGGGAATGGTCTCCACCGCTGTGCATTCTGGTAGGGGGTACTTATGGGACAGACACCAGGGACGCATCCTGACGTACGACGCGTACAACGACACTATAAATGGGAAGTTTGATTCCACTGGCGCCACCCTTGGGGCTGCTTTTGCTAATCTCGTGTTACCGCGTGTTAGTAAAGAGAGAGACGATTCAGGCTTTTCAGTCTTCGTGCTTTCAGATCGTATTCTGCAGTTCAGTTTGTGCTTGTGGGTTCATATCTTGTCTTTCAGGGAGTGTAATCAGGTTGTATTTGTTTTACAGTGCGTTCCTGTCCGCTCGTTTCTGATTTTCAGGTTGTTCTTCATAGGACTTGCTGTTCTTCAGTGCGTTCTGTTTAGTTTGTTCGTTCTGATTAGACATTCATTTTATAGCTATGTTGCAGGTACGTTCTCATCCTAGAGTTCGTGCTGTGCAGTCGGTTTGTGTTGGTCTTCTTGTTTTAGACCAAGACGAGTCCATGAACAGGGTGAAGAGGCGTTCATGGACCAAGAATTGGTTGCTCCAGAGGGACCGATTCTCTCACATGCCTCTGCTGCCTGAGATCCAGGAGTATAATCCTGAAGATTACAGGAATTTTCTTAGGATGTCTGACCCAGTTTTCAGCATCTTTTGGCTTTAGTGTCCCCCTATATCACCAGGCAGGACACCTTTATGGACCTCACCTTTATGGGTGAGAATGCAGAGAATGTTCAAGGACTCCCCTTTGTATTTCTGGCTGATGAAGCCTTTGGCCTGGGACCACATCTCATGAAGCCATTCCCACAGAGGACCCTCACCCCGGAGAGAAGGGTGTTCAACTACCGGCTGGCCAGAGCATGAAGAGTTGTGGAGAATGCCTTTGGGATAATGGCCAGCCGGTTACGCCTATTTTTAACGTCAATGCACGTGGCGGAATATAAATAGAACTATATCATTTTTTTGTTGTTGTGTTCTCCACAATTATCTTAGGAGACGGTTTGCCAAGTTATATGGCCACAGTTGTGCCCGAGGCCGGACTTACCTCATCAGAAAATACCCTGCCAGGTCTAGAACATGGCCGTCCTGGCCTGCCCCCCCCAAAGTGCCCGTGCAGTCCTGGATAAATATGTGGAATATTTCACGGTTAGGGGGGTCATTCCTATGCCAGGCAATGTATAAAATTATTCCCTTTAAAAAAAATAAAGTAATCTGCTTAAATTCCATTTTTGATGTGTTGCTTGTGTTTCTTTTAGCTGTCTCCTAGTTTTTCCTAGTGTACTTGTAGTGTCAAGTGTATTTTCCTTATTAAATAACAACCATTACACTGGTAAAAAAAAAACACCAAAACTAAACAGAAAAAAGGTTATAGAAGATTTGTGAAAAAGAAGCCACACTTTGTTGTTGTTTTTAAAAAAAATTACTTTGTGCATATTCACACAAATGGTCTTTATAACATTTTTGATGTGTATCAAATTTTTTATTTTTTTTGCCATAAACTGGCATGCTTTTTTTTAAAAAAAATTTTTTTTAAAAACTCCCAATAACATACCACAAAATACAACAATGTAAACTCTCTGTAATATTTTAGACATTCTACTTTTTCTAAAATGTCTACCTGCCCTTAATAAGATGGGGTGTTGTCACCCCTGAACAAGCCAAAATTTGAAGATGCACACAGCCTTTTTAGGGTAAAAACTGGGTATTTCCCTCCTGATCCCTATTGTCAACATGTGCTATCTGCCATCATGGGTGATCAATGGACATGTTTTGTGGGTGCAACCCCTTCTTCCTTTCACTTAATTGAGTTGTGAGGAAGGGGTTGCACTTACAAAACACGTACATGGATATCCCGAGGTGGCAGATAGCACATGTTGACCCACTGTGTGCATCTTCAAATTTTAGCTTGTTTGAAAAAGTGCAAAAATGTTTTAGTCAAACTGGGAACAAAAAAAAGGAGGTTTTATTAGTTTCCCCCCAAGTCATCAATGATGACCTTAAAGGTTTGCTCAATAAAGACCATTTTTTTATGACGTCCATTTCCCTACTGCATGCCTTGATTGGGAGGAGGATGTTTTGGGCACTCAAACCGGAGAAATTAGGCGTTTCATCCCCTAATAAAAAAAAAAAGATATTATAAATCTGCAGCTCTACATCTCTTATTACCTGAAGCTGTGGTGACAGACACTGACCTGTTGTGGTGACAATTTCCACCACATCCTCCACCTCTCCTTCCTCCACTTCTTCTTCCTCCCCATCCTGAGGTTGGGGTTCCTTGCAAGGTTTGGGGTTCCTGGGCTCTGAGGAGTGGTGTCCTCCCAGTCTTCTCTCCCCTATGAGAATGAAATAAAAGGTACACTTAGCACACAAATATTTGAGGGCAAAAATAGGAATATAAAACATTGCTTGGAAGTGGGGTACAAGTGTCTGTTTGGGGAGAGTTACAAGCAGAAGACATGATTTTTCCAAACACAAATCTTGACTACTCACCTTTTTGTGACACATGACACACATGTAGACACCCCAAAAATCCACTGAAGCACCTGTGTAGGTCACCCTAAAAAGGTTGTTCTGGTGGCCCACACTAGTGCTCCTGAGTGCAGATGTGTAAACAGCTGCTGAGTGTCCTCTCCTTTACATATATTTAATTCTAGTTACAAACACATCAGCTAGACAACAATGTACGAAAATTGCTTGAATACAAACAGGCCTATAAAAGTTTTTTTAACCCTGTATCTTCAAAAAACATTGGGCCAGATTCAGGTACATTTACGTTGCTCCCCCGCGGCGTAACGTATCTGATTTACATTACACCGCCGCAGGTTTACAGCGTAAGTGCCTGATTCACAAAGCTCTTACCTGTAAACTTGCGGCGGTGTAACGCAAATCCGCTCGGTGCAAGCCCGCCTAATTTAAATTAGGCGCGTTCCCGCGCCGAACGTTCTGCGCATGCTCCGTGTTAAAATTTCCCAACGTGCTTTGCGCGAAATTTCTGGCGCCCAATTGTTTTTTTGAACAGCGACGTGCGTTATGGCGTTTCGTATTCCCGGATGTCTTACGCAAAAAAAAAATTGAAATTCGACGCGGGAACGACGGCCATACTTTAACATGGCTGTTCTAAAGATAAGCCATGTTAAAGCAGGTGTAACTTTGCGACGGGAAAAACCGACAAACGACGATGTACAAGATTGCAACGAACGCGTGGATCTTCGTGGATCGCCGTAACTAGTCATTTGCATATTCTACGCTGACCGCAATGGAATCGCCACCTAGCGGCCAGCCTAGAATTGCATCCTAGTATCTGACGGTGTAAGTCAATTACACCTGTCGGATCTTAGGGCTATCTATGCGTAACTGATTCTATGAATCAACCGCATAGTTAGGACGGGCGAATCACAGAGATACGACGGCGTATCAGGAGATACGCCGTCGTATCTCTTCAGTGAATCTGGCCCATTGTATCTAGTGGCCGAACGATGTTTCTGAAATGAACGATTACTGTGCCCACAAAATTTATAAAGATAGAGCTACATGTAAAGTTCGGAAAAACAATAATATTGACAGAGGAGAAGTACTTACTTTTTTCAAGCATTCTCTTAATGCTCCTAAACTGTTCCGGCTCCCTCAGTTTGAGGTCTGACCACCTCTTTCTAAACTGCTCCTTCGATCTTTTCACCCCAAAATGTCTCTTCAGACTTTTAACAATTTTCTTCTTGATTTTGGCCTTCCTTAGATTAGGGTGGGTATAGGGCCCAAGCTTGCAATGATAATCCGACTTTTTTAATATACAGTAGGTGACCGCGATATTGTGTCAATCTCGCTCCCTTTCTCGGCATCGGGAGAAGGCAGAAGAAGAGAAGAGAAGAAGAATACGTCACAGAAGAGCAGGCTGGCCGCCTGCTAGTAACTGAGCTAACACATGAAGATAGTGGCGGCCAGCCCTGAAGGAGAAGGCACCGGAGAGCGGGAGAAGAACCCGCTCTCCGCTGAGTCAACAGCGGAGAGCGGAGAAGATAGAAGAAGACCCCCCGAGAGCGGAGAAGACCCCCCAGAGAGCGGAGAAGACCCCCGAGAGTGGAGAAGACCCCCCAGAGAGCGGAAGAGAACCAGACGGCGGTAAGGAAGCCCCCCCTGGTAAAAGAGCTAAAGAAGACAGGGGGGCCCCCTAAGCAGACTAATAAATTATTTTAAAAACCCTGTGTCGTGTGTTAATTTACTTTTACACTTTGCCTCCAGGTGAATGGGTAGGGGTACGATGTACCCCATATTCATTCACTTGGGGTGGGGGGCCGGTATCTGGGGGCCCCCTTATTTGAGAGGGCTCCCAGATTCCGATAAGCCCCCCGCCCGCAGACCCCGACAACCAACGGCCAGGGTTGTCGGGAAGAGGCCCTGTCCTTATCAACATGGGGACAGGGTGCTCTGGGGTGGGGGGGCCCCCCGCAGTGCGCCCCCTGCCCCAGAGCACCCAACCCCCCCATGTTGAGGGCATGTGGCCTGGTACGGCTCAGGAGGGGGGGTGGGGTGGCTCGCTCGTCCCTACTCCTTTCCTGGCCGGCCAGGTAGCATGCTTTGGATACGGGTCTGGTATGGATTGTAGGGGGACCCCTGTAACAGGATGACCCGTGACACCCAGAGACTTTTGAGGGATGGGGGATACTCCTGTGCCAGCGGCCCTAAGAACACTTGGGTCTAAGTTTACCCTGTGCCCCTTTTTGGCATAGGGTGGCTAATCATAATTCATGTATTACATGAGATGGGACATTAATAATAAATCATGTTTGCAGGATGTCTTGAGATATCACAAGTTGTTGGCTATTCAATGTGGGGACACATTCTTTTGAAATGTGTTAATTGCATCTACCCCTAGACATTTCATTAACCATTGTGTAAGGCTGTAAAGGTGTTAATCCAGGTCTGCTCCCAGACCTCTAATTATGTATGCTAAATACTGTTTTGTGTGTGGAATGGAACTTGTCAACCTGTCTGTCTGAGACAGAACGTTTGCCTAACAATGTGGATTGAAGAGATCATTGTGTGATGGTGTTTTGTTTGAGTTCTGTTAATGAAAGAATGTTTAGTAATTAGCTCAAAGAATGTGATTGAAGCCCCCACGGTGTGATGTGTGGGTGGGGAGTTGATTGTTCCTTTCATGACTTGTACTGCATAAAAAGCTTAGAAGAAACCATTAAAAGTTCAGTTCATATTTTGACGCAGTAACAGAGCTTGTCAGTCTCGTTATTGAGCGAATTCTTATGGAATGGATCGGGTCTGCCAGTTGGTTGGAGTGTCGGAAGCTGTCGTGGATGGAATGGAAGGTCGTAAACGGTGGTGACCGTTACAACCCCCTACGACGTTTTTTTGGCGTAGGGGGGGTCTCCTTACAACCCATACCAGACCTAAGGGCCTGGTATGCTCCTGGGGGGGGAAACCCATGTCGGTTTTTTATTTAAAATTTGGCGTGGAGTTCTCCCTCTCAGGAATGCATACCGAATGCCGCAGTTAGAATTGGCGGGAATACAAGTCGGATCTCCCGTCGCTTCTATGATGCACTCGCTGGAATGTGCTTTGTCTATTCCAGCGAGTGCGAGATGTCGGCACCATGTCACAGAGAATCAGCGCGATGCTGTCGTGCTAGAAACACATTCTCGGCAACATGTACTGTATCCACCATTTCCGCCATTTTTCGCGTAGGACATGTTAGATGCCTTGTATCTGCCCCTTGTTCATGACGTTTCCTCAGGCTCCAGGCTTGTTGTGTCGTCATTAGATGAATTAATAATAACAGACACCTGCTCATCAGACTCCACCATGTCGTCGTTTATTTCTTCTATTGGCCTAATTGCAGACACCTGCTCATCAGATTCCACCATGTCTTGTGTTTTGTCTTGCAGAACAAATGAATCTATTCCAGGAAAAATATTTTTTAATAGAATTTATAGATCGGTCAAGGGAGGTGCCCGCTCTTTGGGAGACAAAAAACCCAATCCACAAAAAAGAGGGGTAAGGAAAGCAGCGCTGGAGACCCTGCTCCCATTTGTGCACACTCGCATGCCCCATGTAACCATCAAACAGCTAGACACTAAAATTGGGACCTTGAGAGGCACATACAGGAGTGAGCGTTTTAAGGTCCTGGCTTCTCAGAGGTCTGGAGCAGCAGCAGGGAAGGTATATGTACCAAAGTTGTGGTACTACAACAGACTTTCCTTTCTAAATGACCACCTTGAAGCAAGGCCATTACTCTCTAGTCTATCCTGGAGGAAGACCCGGCTGTCTGGAGCCAGGTATAGTATTTTAAATGTATTTATTGTGAAAAAATAAATGCTGTAAAATAGATATTGGAAAGGGAATCAGTACCAAAGCACCTAATTAAGGTCAGGTGACTAATACTGAATCCAGCGCACGAATGGAAATTGACTATAAGATATAACACCTGCGTGAATCGCTAGTCATCAAAAGTAATAAGCAGTGAAACAGCTATTATATAAAAGGTAGAAAATGAATCAAATATGTCTATAGTCTCAATGATGTCTTACACTGATAAAGATAAACACTAAGGGGCAGATCCACATAGATCTGCCCCGGGCAGATACGCTACGCCGCTGTAACTTACTTTGGCTTAGTTTGAATCCTCAACGAATTTGCGCCGTAAGTTACGGCGGCGTAGTGTATCTCTCGCGGCGTAAGGGCGCGGAATTCAAATTGGCGAGTAGGGGGCGTGTTTCATTTAAATGAAGTGCGTCTGCGCGGCGAACGAACTGCGCATGCGCCGTCCCTAAATTTCCCGCCATGCATTGCGCTAAATGATGTCGCAAGGACGTCATTGTTTTGACTTGGACGTAAATTACGTCCATCCCGATTCACGGACGACTTACGCAAACGAAAAAAAAAATTCTAATTAAACGCAGGAACGACGGCCATACTTAACATAGCAGGTTTAACTATACGCCGGAAAAAGCGGACTAGAGACGTCGTAAAAGAATGCAACGGCCGCTCGTACGTTCGTGGATCGTCGGAAATAGCTAATTTGCATACTCGACGCAGATTACGACGGGAACGCCACCCAGCGGACGCAGAAGAATTGCATCTTAGATCCGAAGGCGTACATAGACATACGCCTGTCGGATCTAACCCAGATGCCGTCGTATCTTGTTTTGAGGATTCAAAACAAAGATACGACGCAGGAAATTTGAAAGTACGCCGGCATATCAGTAGATACGCCGGCGTCCTCGCTTTGTGGACAGCGCTAAAATCAAGCTCAATGTGCTCAAATATGAAATGTGTTACCACATCCTTCTAAATGTAAAATTTCTAATAGGAAATGCATGTATAATAAAACACATGAATCAAAACCCTCAAAAGAAATGATAGTGATCATGAAGTCCTCAGTGAAATAACTAAGGCACTGATATCCTCTGACAGTAATGGGTGTCTCAGATGATAAAAAAATAAATAGATGCTATAAGTCCATCAGCCAGTCTGGAACAAACTTCAGCAGTTACTGTGATGATATAGCCAAATAAATTGACATGCAGGGATCCCCCAAAGGGACCTCACTCACCAGATAGATGTCATCAGTGTGCATTGAACGCTGGCTGTCTCTCAGGGATATGATGCAGTGCAGCTGGATCTCTCCTCCGTCACTCTGCTACCTCCTGGTGGGCTCTGGTGATTCTCATAGAATCCGGTCATGAAAGGATAAGAGGGAGACTCCACATAGTGTAAAAACGTTTATCAAATTAAGAAAGTCACTCTTAAAAGTTATGCTTACAAAAATTAAGTTGAATATGGCGCCTGTCACAATCCTTATGGTGAGCGGCTCTCACTGGTTAAGCTGTCTAAGGGATTCCTCCTCCTGACGCCGTGAGTCCCGGGATCCCACTCACCCGATTGGACGGTTGGGACACGTGGCCACACCCTGATGCGTTTCGTGATTGGTTACACGTCTTCAGAGGGCGTATTATTGTTTTTTTTTTTTACAAGATAATAATGTTTAAATTGGGGTAACTTGACACAACAAAATGAAAAATCAAATCAGGGAGATCACTAGAAATAAAAGAATAATTAAAAATGCAGATCTGTATTTAAAAAATAAACATTATATTCAGTATATATATATATATATATATATATATATATATATATATATATATATATATATATATATATATATATATATATATATATATATATATATATATATTGCTCTATAAATTAATCAAAAATATTCATGAGATCAGCATTCAAAATGTTGCAAAAAGTTAGTCAAAACTGTGTGAATATCAGCAGCAAAACAAGTTCATTATTGTTCATCATTGTAGCATTCTAAAGAATAATAATTTTTACAGCGTGGCGAATGTGCTATCTCCATTACGAACGCTCATTTTACCAGAAGGTGCGCTCCTGTCTCATACTTGATTCTGACCATGCGTAGGTTTTTAAGACTCGACGAGAAAATTGAGACTCCCATAGAGGAAAATAGAGAGCAGGTTCTCTATTTTTCTCGTTGAGATTCTGGGCAGATTTCAAGACGAGAAACCTGAAAGCCTCGTACACACGCTCGGTTTACTCGGCGGAAAAACAAGTGTGTGTACGAGGCCTAAGTGTTGGTGCAGACATTTGTGAACAACTCTTTAAGGAGGACCCCTAAGATGAATGTGGTGAATGGTGAGGTAACGGCAGGGCCAAATTTAAACCAGCGGCCTCTTCGGGGGTATTGCTACAATAGTTATTACATTACAAAGCCACACATTACACACTTTTTTAAGTTTCATATACTGAATGTTATTTTGTGCTTTTTTTTTTACTACTTTTGTTCTAACACCTACCCCTGTCACCCCTAGTACATACAGTAGCCCATTAAAACTTGAATACAGCTCTGCTAAATATTGTTTTGAATAGTTATTTTCACAAATTAGTCATAGTATATTGTAGAGCCTGTTGTTAGGTTGTTACATTTGGGTCAGCCAAAGAACTTAGCATTGAGTAATTTGAATAGTTGTCTTGCCTGATTTTAATAAAATTATTATTTATGTAATTCTATGATGCAAACAGTTATTGTATAATGCTTTTATCTGTTCTGGAGTTTCTATATTATAGACAGTGATTTAATTACATGGTTGCACTCAATATATTAACAGATACATCCTATCTAGGCTATCAGTGAATTATTTGCTTACTATATGCTCTATACGTCACAAGCACAATAATCTCTTGAGTCCCCTACTATCTCGGATGTTAGAAAAAAAGACAAATAATAATTGTTTGCGTACATTGCAGTGATTGCAAGTATCATCCTCTGTTTAAAGTGGAATTAAACTCTCTCAATCAGCATTAAATATTATTTTTTTTAATCAAAGATGTTTATTGAGAAAAAAAACTAAATTAAATAAAAATGGAACAAAAAGAAAAACGCAGCAGAACAAATAAGAAAACTTCACAGCTCTCATATAGGGCACACAGTTAGTCACACAATGCTATCTTCATTGCAAGAGGCATATACAGTCAGTACTCATAGCATCCGCTACCACACATATTACACAATTCAGGCAATTCTTTTACCGGGACTGCTCATTCAGAAGTCTGCCCCATAATATGATACGCCTACGTTAAGTGAGTTATATTCTCCGCCCTCCTGGTGTTTCACTCAAGCATTAAATATTTTTAATCTTTATGCTGCTAGTAGTAGTAAATAAATAGAAAGGTATATTATATTTTTTCGTTTTAACCTTTTTTTTTACATTTCTTTAGTTGCTTCCTGGTTTCTGGCATAGGCCAAAATTATGTCATCCCAGGAGTCTGCATAGGCATTTTTATATAGAGGAGTGCAAGAGGGGCTTAAACAATGGATGCACATGCCCTTCTGCCTGCATGTCTGAGCTAAGGGCAGATGCATTTCAGGAAGTAAATGCCAGTTAGAATGTTGGAATAAATCATTTACCACTAACAGGGGTTCTTACAATGGTCAGTTTTTATTTGTTTGAGTAAAACCTCAAGTGTTAGCTGGAATCCTGCTTTAATTAGTTAGTCAAATTCATCTAAATCTGGTAGTGCATCTAACACTGCAATCTCCTTGATTGACAATACTGCCCAAAGGTGTCTCTGCTGATCCTCCAGTGGAGAGGAGACAACCTAATGCCCTGCACACACGTGCAGGATTTATGACGGAAAAAGTTCCAGTCGGAAATCTTGAGGGGAAAGCAGAGAACCTGCTCGGTCAGTCTTTCCCCCTACACACGAGAGGTTTTCCCGACAGGAAAACTGCGATAGAGCTTTGGTCGGCAATC
Source organism: Rana temporaria (assembly GCF_905171775.1). Lineage (NCBI taxonomy): Eukaryota > Metazoa > Chordata > Amphibia > Anura > Ranidae > Rana > Rana temporaria. Next base: position 343,842,087 of record NC_053491.1, read on the forward strand.
CTGGCCATGTGTATGCTCCATCGCAGTTTTTCCCATAGGAAAACTGTCTAAAACCGCCGGGCATAAGTCCGCCGGTTTTCCCGGTGAGAAAAAAAAGGGCTGGGCAGTTTTCCCATTTGAATAACTGCGAGGAGCATACACACGGCCGGGATTCCTGGCCAAAACCTCTCCTCGCAGTTTTCCCGTTGGGAAAACTGTCCGTGTTTGCGAGGCTTAAAACATGTGTTTTAGTGGCTAGATCATTAGGTTAAAAAAACAAGCCTAGGGAAAAGAAAACCAAATGCAGCCATCAAGTTTAATGCCGCGTACACACGATCATTTTTCGGCTTGTAAAAAAACAACGTTTTTCAGCCTCTGGAAAAAAATATGTTTTCTCCAACTTCATCATTAACCACTTCCATACCGCGCCATAGGAAAATGATGGTGGCAGGAACCCCTCGCCGATCCGGGTAGACGTCATATGACGTCCTGTGTTCCCGGCGATCTAGGGCGCGCGCGCCCGCGGCAGCGCTCGTGACCTGGTGCAGGTGCCCGGCGGCCGTGATTGCCGCCGGGTGCCCGCGACTGCCGGTAATCACAGCAGGAGTGTGGAGACCAATGTGTGTTCCCAGTACAGAAGAACACACATCGGTCTCCTCCCCTTGAGAGTCCCCTCCCCCCTACAGTTAGAACACACCTTAGGGAACATATTAACCCCTTCAACGCCCTCTAGTGGTTAACCCCTTCCCTGCCAGTCACATTTACACAGTAATCAAAGCATATTTATAGCATTAATCGCTGTATAAATGTGAATGGTCCCAAAACGTGTCAAAAGTGTCCGATGTGTTCGCCGCAATGTCACGGTCACAGTAAAAAAATTGAAAATCGCCGCCAATACTAGTAAAACAATTAATAAAATAAAAATGCCATAAATCTATTACCTATTTTGTAGACGCTATAACTTTTGCGCAAACCAATCAATATACGATTATTGCGATTTATTTTACCAAAAATATGTAGAAGAATACGTATCGGCCTAAACTGAGGGGAAAAAAAGTTTTTTTTTTTTTTAATTGTGATATTTATTAAATAAAAAAGTAAAAAATATTGTGTTTTTTTTTCTAAATTGTCGCTCTTCTTTTGTTTATAGCGCAAAAAATAAAAACCGCAAAGATGATCAAATACCACCAAACGAAAGCTCTATTTGTGGGGGGGGGGAAACATAAAGATTTAGTTTGGGTACAGTGTTGCATGACCACGCAATTGTCATTTAAAGTGCAACAGCGCTGAAAACTAAAAATTGGTCTGGCCAGGAAGGGGGTGAAAATGCCCTGAATGGAAGGGGTTAAAACGACATTGCCGACACACGATCGTGAAAAAAAATGCTCTAGCAAAGCGCGGTGACGTACAACACATAAGACAGCACTATAAAGGGGAAGTTCCATGCGGATGACGCCACCCTTGGGGCTGCTTTTGCTGATTTCGTGTTACCGCGTGTTAGTAAAAGTTTGGAGCGAGACAATTCGCACTTTTCAGTCTTCGTGCTTTAAAGATCGTTTTCTGCTGTTCAGTTTGTGCTTGTGAGTTCGTATCTGTCTTTGAGTGCTTGTAGTCAGTTTGTATCTGTTTTTTCAGTGCGTTTTTGTCTGCTCGTTACTGTTTTTCAGGTCGTTCTTCAGAGGCCTTGCTGTTCTTCAGTGCGTTCTTTTTGTTCGTTCTGATTAGACGACCGTTATCTAGCCATGTTGCGGGTACGTTCTCATCGCCGAGATCGTGCTGTGCTTGGTGCAGGGATTTCTGCTTTATCCTGGCTCTGGTCCATGAGAGGGTGAGGAGGAGTTTGTGGGCCAAGAATTGTTTTTTTCCGCAGGAACCAGTTCTCTCATATGCCTCTGCTGCGGGAGATTCAGGAAAATAACCCTGATGATTTCAGGAATTTTCTGAGGATGTCTGACCCCGTCTTTCAGCAGCTCTTGGCTTCGGTGTCTCTGTATATCACCAGGCAGGACACCGTTATGCGGGAAGCTATCACTGCTGAGCAGAGGCTAGTTGCCACATTGCGATACCTGGCAACAGGGAGAAGCTTGCAAGACTTGAAGTTCTCGACAGGCATCTCCCCCCAGGCTCTGGGGGTCATAATCCCGGACACCTGTTCTGCTATCATAAAGGTCCTGCAGGAGGACTATATTAAGTTAAGTTTTGTCCTTTAACCTCACAATCTATGTATTTAATGCTTGCTAATGTAATTTTTTTTCTACTCAGTCCCTAATTAACATGTTTGTAATATGCAGTGAATGTCCCTTTTGTCCCCATGCATGCTGTAAGCGTTTTATGCTCCTTTTTTGGCCTACATGCATACAGTATTTCCAATAGCCAACCTCTCCAACATTCTATACTGGGCCCAAACACACCTAGCCTAGTCACTTCCCAAAGTGTTTTGTCTGCTCAATTGTAGTGCTCCATTTGGTGTCTCCCTATATCACAAAGTATTTTCTCTGCTCCCTTGTAGTCCTTGCCCCCCCCCCCCCAATGTGTGCATTTAACAATTTTTGGGGAATTCAGACAGAGTGCTAGATCTTTTATTTTTGAGGTCCCCAACTCATCTTGAACCCCCGTCCCCAAAAACATAATTTTTTTGGGCCATCAGAGGTGGTGATGAATCTGATTAGTGATCCTTTTTTTTTTGGCTCTTAAAATACTCCTTCAAATTAATGATATCATGTTGTTTTTTGCAAGAATGTTTTGGGATAATCTGATTGCAATGTTTGTTTGAATTATTATTTTTTTGGTCTCCACAGTTCACCACTATGCCACAGGAATGGCAGACTGTGGCATCGGACTTCACGCAGCGTTGGAACTTTCCAAACTGTGGAGGAGCCAATGATAGCAAGCACATCCGCATCGTGCCACCACCACGTTTGGGATCCTATTACTTTAACTACATCTGGATGTGGGGAAAAATGGGCGGATGTCTGATGGCGGGGTCTTTGCCCAGACCGAGTTCGCCCAACGGCTTCAGTCGGATGACCTGGGATTGCCACCTGCAGAGGACAATGAAGAAGGACTACCGTTCATCTTTGTTGCTGACGAGGCGTTTGCCCTGAGTCCCCACCTTATTTTCTAATTTGGGTTTATTTTATCTTTCTCCTAGGTTATCCTAGTGCCATTGTAGTGCCATGTGTATTTTCCTTTACTAAATACCCATCATTGTCAATGTAAACACTACAAATATTTATTTGTTCTTTTAGGCAGCATTGATATAAAAGAAGCCACACATTGTTGAGTTTAAAACATTTTTTATTGTTTTTTTTTTTTCTTTAAAAAAATAATTTTTAGGTGAAAATTTTTAATTTTTTTTATTCCAAAAATATATATATATATATATATATATTCGATAATATTCCAGAAATGATTGATTTGCAAACAAATATTTTTTTGCTTTTTTTTGTTTTTTTTTAAGAATCGAACATTTTTTTTTTTCTGGTTAAAACGCATGAACAATGTAACTTTTTTCATTTGTCATTGTTCATGCGTTTTAGCAGGTAAAACAAAAAATTCTGATTCCAAAAAAAACATTATTTATATCAATGCTGCCTAAAAGAACAAATAAATATTTGTAGTGTTTACATTGACAATGATGGGTATTTAGTAAAGGAAAATACACATGGCACTAAAATGGCACTAGGATAACCTAGGAGAAAGATAAAATAAACCCAAATTAGAAAATAAGGTGGGGACCCAGGGCAAACGCCTCGTCAGCAACAAAGATGAATGGTAGTCCTTCTTCATTCTCCTCTGCAGGTGGCAATCCCAGGTCATCCGACTGAAGCCGTTGGGCGAACTTGGTCTGGGCAAACAAACTTAAAAGTATAAAATCTTTTTTTTTTAACCCTCCCAAGAACATCAATCACGTATTTTAGTCATTGTTCCACCTTTTTTGTCTTTTCCCTTATCTGCCACAAACTTGAGTTGATGTCCTCCAGGTCAGCAGAGCAGGCCATCACCTCGCCAATTAGCAACTGGGGGCTGTGTGTATCCAAGCCATCCCCAGCCAGAAAAGCTCCTGAAATTTGGAAACACACCATGTATTATAAATTTGCAGGCCTACATCTATTACCTGAAGCTGTGGTGTATGACACTGACCTGTTGTGGTTCCACTTTCTCCTTCCTCCGCTTGTTCTTCCTCCACATCCCGCAGGGGTGGGGCTTGGGTAGGAGGGGTGGGGTTTCTCAGCTCCTGTCTGGAAGCTCGTTCTCGTCCTATGAGATTGTAACAAAAGGGATACTTGAGTCAAAAAGATTTGAGGCCTGAAAGAGGAATATGACTCATTCTTTGTGTAAGTGTGGTACAATTGTCTGTTTTGTCAATACTTCTAAGCTGAACACAGGATTGTATCCATTACCAAAGCTGCTACATTTCTCTATTTTAGTCAAGTTTTCCACATGGAAACACACCAAGTATCCACTGGATCACCTGTGTGACACCCTAAATAGGTTGTTCTTGTGGCCAACACTTGTGCTACTGAGTCCACATGTGTAACCAACTGCTGAGCATACTCTCCTTACTGTATATTGAATTCAGTTTGATTAGTAAAATCTAGTTAAAAACACATCTACACTAAAAAAACTAACAAAAAAAAACTTCTCCCATAAATAGTTTAAGATGCCAATTTTCATGTTTGTGGGCCCAATAATTGGTCGTATGAGTGATCGTTCATTCGCTCACTAATAATAAAATACAATCTTTTTGTCTGATACAGTGTTAACTACATTTGTCCATGCCTAAATAGGCATGATGACATTTCTAAAACACTGTATCAGACAAACAAATCGTATTTAATTATTAGTGAGCGAATGAACGACGACTCATACAACCAATTATTGGGCCCACAAACATGAAACTTGACATCTTGAACTGTACTACATGAAAGAAAAAGCACATGCAGCACCATGATATTAATAATACTAATCTGAGTACACAGGAAAATTACTTACTTTTTCTAATGAGTCTTTTAATCTTCTGGTATTGCTCCGGCTCCCTCAATTTGATGTCAGACCATCTTCTGCGGAGCTGTTCCTTGGATCTGCGCACCCCTAATTTGTGGTAGAGACTTTTCACCACTTTGTCCATTATTTGGGCATTCACCTTATTAGGGTATTTGTATGGGCCATGTTTACCATCATAATCCTCCCTCCTCAATATTGCCACCATTTCCACCATCTCCTCAAACGCCATATTTGTGGCCTTGTATCTCCGGGATCTGGTGTGTGTTTCCGCCTGGGTTCGCTCCTGGCTTGAGGTTGCCACTTGCCGAGTGTCCTCCATGTTGTCTTGCACTAGACGACCGAGAAGGGGTGGGGAAAGTACGTCAGGTTCGGGGAAACGTGCACAATGACAATACGTAACATGATTTTTGACTTTATTGATCAGTGGAGGAGTTTGTGGCCTATATATGGTGAGAAAGCTTATTAGTAGAGGCTTGACTGACATTAGCTTTTTTTGTATTGATTTTGACTTTCAGAAAACATGGAAGCTTTAACCACTTGACACCCGCACGCCGTCATATGACGTCCAAAACGGGGACCTGTTATCCTGGGTGGACGTCATATGACGTGATGGGCTTTGCGGGGGGATATCTCAATGATGCCTGCACCCGGAGGCATCATTGAGATATAATTTTTTAGCGGCGGCGATCCTGCGCACCGTAAGAATGATCATAGCGGCGGTTCCGCCGCTAGATCGTTCTTACAGGCGGCGGGAGGGGACATCCCCCCCCTCCCGCCGCCATCCGGTGCTACTCCGGGCTCTCCCGTCCCACCGGGGGCCCGGAGAGATGATCGCCGTCCGCCGGATGTTTGCCATAGAGAAGACTGGTGACCATCTGGTCACCAGTCATCTCTATGACCGTCGGAGGCCCGGGCGCGATGTGATGACATCACGCCCGGGTCACCGTAAGTAAACAAACCGCAATTGCGGCTAGTTTGAATGAGATCTGTGAATTTTTTTTCACGATCTCATTCTTTCCAGCCTGCAGGAGAGATGTGGGGTCTTATTGACCCCGCATCTCTCCTTAAAGAGGACCTGTCACACACATTCCTATTACAAGGGATGTTTACATTCCTTGTAATAGGAATAAAAGCGATTGAAAAAAAAAAAAGTGTAAAAAAAAGTGTAAAAAATAAAGAAATAAGTAAAATAAAAAAGAAAAAATAATGATAAAAAAATTAAAATGCCCCTGTCCCCGGTAGCTCGCGCTCAGAAGCGTACGCACACGTAAGTCCCTCCCACGTATGTAAACGTCGTTCAAACCACACATGTGAGGTGTCACCGCGTGCATTAGAGCGTGTGCAACAATTCTAGCACTAGACCTCCTCTGTAACTCTAAACTGGCAACCTGTAAAAATTTTAAAGTGGCGCCTATGGAGATTTTAAAGTAACAAAGTTTGGCGCCATTCCATGAGTGTACGCAATTTTAAAGCGTGACATGTTGGGTATCTAGTTACTCGGCGTAACATCATCTTTCATATTTTACCAAAAAATTGGGCTAACGTTACTGTTTTGTTATTTTTTAATTTATGAAACCATTTTTTTTACAAAAAAAAGCCGTTTAAAAAATTATTGCGCAAATACGGTGCAAGATAAAAAGTTGCAATGACTGCCATTTTATTCCCTAGGGTGTCTGCTAAAAAAACATATATAATGTTTGGGGGTTCTGAGTAATTTTCTAGCAAAAGAATGAGGATTTGTACATGTAGGAAAGAAGTGCCAGAATAGGCCCGGGAAGGAGGTGGGTTTTAAAGCCCGGTATTGAAGTGGTTAAAGGACAAAGATTTTTTTACAGAATTTGTCCAGAGGTGGAGGGATCTGCCTATATTGTGGCAAACAAAAAGCAAACTTAATAAAAACAAAGAGGCCAGGAATCAAGCACTGGAGACCCTGCTTGTATTTGTTCAGTCAAAGATCCCCACAGCAACAGTCAAGACTGTGAAAAAAAAAATTGCGACCATTAGGGGCACCTATAGGACTCAACGAATGCAAGTCCTGAGCTCAATGAGGTCTGGAGCTTCTGCTGACAGCGTCTATAGGCCGAACCTCTGGTAGTATAGTCAGCCCCAGTTCCTGGACGACCACCTGGAGTCCAGGGCATCCCTTTCGACCCTTCCCCCCAGAAGGAGCTCTAGCCTTCCCTGCAGTCAACCCTCGAGCCTTCCCTGCAGCCAAGAGCAGCCATCCTCAGAGGAAGAGCCGGAGTTCCTGGAGGAGCCGGATTGTGACCCATGGAGCCAGGTATTGCATTTTGCTAGTGATTTTTAAGGTTTAGCGAACCGAACTGTAAAGTTCGTGTTCATACCGGACTTTTGGATTTTTGGTACCCGGACCCGAACCCGAACAATTTGCTGTAAGTTCAGGTTCGGTGTTCGGCAATGTAATGGCGCGCTGCAGGGCAGCCAATCAACATTTGTTTAACTCGTCATGTGACCTAGAAGCCATCACAGCCATGCCTACTAATGACATGGTTGTGATTGGCCAGTGCAGCATGTGACCCGTCTCTATATAAGCTAGAGGCACACAGCACAGCATGTCACTCTGCTGTAGATAGTGTAGGGAAAGGCTGGCGCTGCTGCTGCTCTGAGGGAGAGAATTAGATAGGAGTCAGACTGTCCTGCTTCAGAAATCAAATTATTAAGCGATCTACATATGTGCAAGTCACTCTGCTTTAGATAATTTAGGGAAAGGTTTCTGCCTCGTTTTGCTTTTAGGGAGAGAAATAGATAGGAGTCAGTCCTGCTTCAGAAATCAAATTAGACCAGCACTGCAAATGTTACTGTGAGATATCTGCTTTAGATATTTTAGGGAAAGGTTCCTGCCTGGTTTTGCTTTTAGGGAGAGAAATAGGAGTCAGCCCTGCTTCAGAAATCAAATTACACCAGCACTGCATATGTTACTGTGAGATATACCCTTTCAATACTTTAGGGAAAGGTTCTTGCCTGGTTTTTCTTTTAGGGAGAGAAATAGATAGGAGCCAGTCCTGCTTCAGAAATCAAATTAAACCAGCACTGCATATGTTACTGTGAGATATACCCTTTCAATACTTTAGGGAAAGGTTCCTGCCTGGTTTTTCTTTTAGGGAGAGAAATAGATAGGAGCCAGTCCTGCTTCAGAAATCAAATTAAACCAGCACTGTGAGATACACCTTTTAGATACTTTTCTTCTATTGTGCTATTCAAAAAACATCCATTTAGGGAAAAAAAAATTGCAGTGTTTCCTCCAGTGTTTGCAGTGTTTCCTCCATATCTGTACGTGTGAGATAAACACTTTAGATACTGTTCTTCTATTTTGCTATTCAAAAAACACCCATTTAGGGCAAAACAAATATTTTGCAGTGTTTCCTCCAGTGTTTGCAGTGTTTCCTCCATATCTGTATGTGTGAGATAAACACTTTAGATACTGTTATTCTATTTTGCTATTCAAAAAACACCCATTTAGGGCAAAAAAAATATTTTGCAGTGTTTCCTCCAGTGTTTGCAGTGTTTCCTCCATATCTGTATGTGTGAAATAAACACTTTAGCTACTGTTCTTCTATTTTGCTACTCAAAAAACACCCATTTTGGGCAAAAAAATATATTTTGCAGTGTTTCCTCCAGTGTTTGCCGTGTTTCTTCCATATCTGTACATGTGAAATAAACACTTTAGCTACTGTTCTTCTATTTTGCTATTCAAAAAACACCAATTTTGAGCAACAAATTTTTTTTGCAGTGTTTCCTCCAGTGTTTGCAGTGTTTCCTTCACTGTTTGCACTGGCCCAGATTCAGGTAGATTTGCCCATTACTTACACCTGTTCAGCTCAGCTGAATTTCTCTGCGCCGGGGCAATTTGTCAAGATTGCCACCTGATTCAGGATTCCTTTTGTGTGGTAATTTGCTCCTGTGTAAGGCAAAATTGAGGGCGCAAGCCAGCGCAGGTGAAAGTGCGGGTGTGCCCCTATGCAAATGATGGTCTGTCCGCTCAGCAGTGGCTTGCGCCCGGCGCACGCATGCGCAGTTCGACCGCTCCCGTCTGCGCATGCGTGCAACTGCGCCTGTCCTACTTTCAGGGCAAATCCTGCCCACCTGCTTGCACTGAGCAAATAAATAGGGGCAGACCTGCGCAGGTCCTGTGCAAAATGACATCCTGCTTTTTCCCCCCCCCCCCCCCCCCCCTGAGCAAGGTAATTTTGCACTTTTTTTTGGAGATGGCACCTCCTGAGAAGAAAAAAAAGAGAAAAGCTAATTTTATCTCCGCTGAGATGGAGATAATGCTGGCGGCACTCACGCGCCATACTACAGTGCTCTATGGTGCAGAGCGGAAAAACACCACCGTAGCCCAAAGGAGGGCAATATATGATGCCATTACTATGGACATAAATGCCCTTGGCAATGAGGAGAGGACCTGGGAGGACATACAGAAAAAGCTTAATGATATGCGGCGTAGGGTCCGGGATAAGCTGGTGCTTATCCGGAAGCATACTAGTGGCACGGGAGGAGGACTAGCCTGCACAATCCGTTTAAATCCGGAGGAGGAGGTGATTGCCCTAAGTTTAGCACTGGAGCAGGTGGAGGGACTCCCAGGCTATGACTCCACTGTTGGGGACTTGGGGACTGGTACGTTTTTTTTAGCTCATATTTGCTGTGTTTCATGGGAGGGGGTAGAAGGGAACATATGAGGGGGTAGAAGGGAACATGTAACAAGTGTATTTTTTCACATATCTGCTGTGTATCATGGGAGGGGGTAGAAGGGAACATGTGAGTGGGTAGAAGGGAACATGTAACAAGTGTATTTTTTCTCATATTTGCTGTGTATCATGGGAGGGGGTAGAAGGGAACATGTGAGTGGGTAGAAGGGAACATGTAACAAGTGTATTTTTTCTCATATTTGCTGTGTATCATGAGAGGGGGTAGAAGGGAACATATGAGGGGGTAGAAGGGAACATGTGACAAGTGTGTTGCTCCAGCAACATGTGTTTTTTTGTGTCATCCACAGATGTTGATGATGAAGCTGGGCCGTCGTCGGCTGCGGGGCGACCCACGCCATCCCCCCATCAGCATGGGGTCCAGTCAGGCCCCATGGAGATACTGGGCATGTTGGTGGAGGAGGAGAGCGGCCATAGGCCAACTATGGAGGAGGAAGTGGAGTAGGAGTCCTTTAACCTCAACCTGGAGGACTCTGTCTTCCTCCAGGAGGATCCCACCATCCCTGACCTCCCCACCACCCCCCCGACCATCACGTCATCCCCCTCCAGGGCAAGCCCCTCCAGTGTCCCTCCCTCCAGTGTCCCTCCCTCCAGTGTCCCCCCCTCCAGTGACCCCCCTCCAGTGTGGCCCCCTCCCCTTCTTCTCCCTCAGGACGTGCCCCAGCCTCTCCTCCCAGGAAGGCACTTTACAAAACAAGGGGTGTACCCTCCCTCCTCCGTGAAGGTCTGCAGGAGGAACAGGGCCGGCAGGCCCGCCATCTAGGGGCCATGGTGGGAGATTTGAGGCGGGTGGCGAACAGCCTGGCATCCTCCTCCTCCTCTGTGCAGCAGGCCCTCACCCTGCATGCTGACTGGGGCAAACGAGATACCGAGAGCCTGGAGGAAGTCAGTGCAAACTGTGCTGCCATGGTCACCTGCATGGTTGAGCAGCAGGGTGCCACCGCTTTGCTCACAGCGGAGGTGAGCAGGTTGGCAGGGGCGGTGGAGGCCAACACTGCTGCTGTGTGGGAGGAGGGGAGATTAACCCGGCGGCAGCAGAGGAACACTACCACCTGGCAGATGCGGATGTTGGCACAAACCAACATCGTGCTCACCCGCCTGGCCAACGCCATGGAGGGCATGCAGGCACCACCTGCCAGGAGTGAGGAAGTAGGGGTTGATGCTCCTCCCCCACTCTATCCCCACCCCATGCTCCATCCCCACCACAGGCTCCATCCTCAGCCCAGGCTCCATCCCCACCACAGGCTCAACCACGCCGACTGAGGAGCCAGAGCCGGGGCACCCTTGGCACAAGGATGTAAAAAAAAAAAAAAAAGATTATTTTCCTTTTATTTTTTGTATTTTTAACATATCCCTTGGTGCTCATATAAGGAGCTTTTTCTATTTATTTTGATTATGCTTATATGTTTTTTTTGGGGGATATTTATTTTTTGCTCAGATGATGAGCTTTTCTATATTTAATTTATGCTCAAAGTTTGAGTTTTTATTTTATTTTGTAGTCCCTGCACACGGTGAGGAGTGTATACTACAGTGTGACTGGTGTGTGAATGGGGGGGTGTCACTCCTGCTGGAAAAGGGGTGTCACCCTCTGCCATGTGAAAGGTGTATGAATGGACAGCAACATAATTGGAGCCTTGACGCGGCGTTGCTGCTCCCTAATACCATGGGTATCCTTGGGTCTAATCCAATTTTGGGTGCATGTGGGGTGTGTGTGCTAGGGAACACAGTGGTGTGCACGCATGCATTCTACTTGTGACATGATTAATGTGTGTTTTTAACGTGCAAAGAGACGTTCCACGAGACCACTCCTGATTGCTCTTCCCTTAGTAGACCCGGTAGAGTTTCTTGGGGGGGGATTGTGGGGTTCGGGGGTCAGGTCATCACGTATGTCAATCTGCAGGCCCCTTCTCTCGGCAAAGTTGTGCAGAATACAACATGCCCCTATGATCTGGCACACAAAGTTTGGGGAATACAACAGGGTCCCCCCGGATTTATCCAGGCATCTGAAACGGGACTTAAGGATGCCAAATGTGCGCTCCACCACTGCACGGGTACGTGCGTGAGCTTCATTATATCTTTCCTCTCCTGGGGTTTGGGGGTTCCGGAATGGAGTCATCATATGGGGTCCCAGTGCATATGCAGAGTCACCTGGAAGGGAAAAGACAGAAGGATGTTAGTCATGCATGTGCCCCTCGTGATGTCTGCATCATGGGGGGGGACAGTCATACCTGACACCCATGTCACTCACCAATCAGCCAGCTGTCCCCATACATGTTCTGGTCAAATTTGGTGGGGATGCTGCTCTGACGGTAGATGAAACTGTCATGGCTGGATCCTGGGTGTTTGGCACGGACATGCCATATGAGGCCATGGGCATCCACTATGACCTGGACATTGATGGAATGCCAGTGCTTCCTATTACAGTATATATGCTCTAGCTCACGGGGGGGCCGTAGTGCCACATGGGTACAATCAATGGCCCCCACAGTGCGTGGGAATCTGGCAATTTGGTAGAAATCTGTGATTGCCTTCTGCCGCAAGTCCTCCTGGGTTGGTTTGATGAACTGGTGTGACATGCGCCTGAGGATTGCAGGGACAACTTGGTGCACACACCTACTCATGGAGGATTGGGACCTCCCAGCCACCATTCCACCTGTGCGTTGAAAAGATCTACTTGCCAGGAAATGCAGGGTTGCCACTACCTTGACCAGTAGCTCCACTGCATGTCCACGATGTGTCTGGCTGGTGATGTCATCATGCAGGATTGTGGCTAATTCCAGGATGACTTCAGGGCTGAATCTAAACATGCGATACACCTCCATATCACTCATGTCAAAGATGTTCCTGCGCACTCGGTATATCCTCTCCCGTGCCCTCCTACAAGTCGGTTCACTCTCTAGTATTGCTAGAACCATAGCTGCCCCTGGCATGTTGGCACACAGATGTGAGGTCCAGAAAGTGTGGGTGCTCTGCTTGTTCAGCTCGTCCGTATTGGTGCTGCTGTAGTTGCTCTCCAGCTGACCTGTGGCCATCTGTTGCTAACTTGCCCCTGCTTTTATAATGTGCAAGTTTGCCCGGGGCAAACAGCTTGCGCGATTGGTGTGCAAACTGCGCCTCACCCGCGCAGGTTTTTGAATCAGCGTTAGTTCCTCATTTGCATATTTGCTGAGGGAAAACACTGAGAGCGCAAGTTGCACCCTGCGCAAAAATGCCCATTAATTGCGCCGGGGCAGAGAAACTGCGTGCGTTGAAAAATGCCTGATTTCAGGCTTAGCTTGTTTTCTGGGTCATCCGCATATTTGCCTGGGCGCAAATCCGTACTTGCGCGGCGCATATCGCGATTGCGCCCGCGCAAGTCGTACCTGAATCTGGGCCAGTGTTTCCTCCATATCTGTACGTGCGAGATAAACACTTTAGATCTTTAGTTCTTCTATTTTGCTATTCAAAAAACACCCATTTAGGACAAAAAAATACATTTTGCAGTGTTTCCTCCAGTGTTTGCAGTGTTTCCTCCATATCTGTACGTGTGAAATAAACACTTTAAATACTGTTCTTCTATTCAAAAAACACCCATTTTGGGCAAAAAAAAATTGTGTGCTTTTTCTGCATATCTGTAGGTGTGAGATACACCCTTTAGATACTGTTCTTCTATTTTGCTATTCAAAAAACACCCATTTAGGGCAAGAGCCTACATTTCAGAAATATGAGGAGAACGTGTGGCCCCGGTTTTGGTGCTGCTGGTGGAGCTCCTGTTACAGGGAGAGGACGTGGTCGATCTGTGCCAGCTACACGCACAAGTGAAACATCTTCCTCAGGTGCGAGTAGGCGTCAGAGCCTGCAGCGGTATTTGGTGGTGCCTAATCCGGCTCTACGAATGATGAGGCCAGGAGCAGAACAGGTGGTAGTAGATTGGGTTGCTGACAGTGCCTCCAGTTCCTTCACATTGTCTCCCAACCAGTCTTGTGGTGAAAGATCAGAGTTGTCACCTGCAGACGATGTCCATCAGTCTTTCACCTCACCCCCTTGCAAATCAGCCAAACAGTCTGAGCCCCAAATCATGCAGCAGTCTCTTCTGCTTTTGTATGACTCTGTTAGCGTGGTTTCCCAGGGCCATCCACCTAGCCCTGCCCCAGAAGTGAGATTAAGTACACCGATGCCCAACCACTTATATTTCAAGATGAGTACATGGGGGGACCATCACAGCACATATCGGATGATGAAGAAACACAGTTGCCAACTGCTGCTGCTTTCGCAATTGTGCAGACCGACAAGGAGGGCAGTGGTGAAGACTGGGTGGAAGATGATGTGGAGGACGATGAGGTCCTCGACCCCACATGGAATCAACGTCATGCAGGTGACCTGTGTAGTTCGGAGGAAGAGGCGGTGGTCACACAGAGCCACCAGCACAGCAGAAGAGGGAGCAGGGTGAAAAAGCGGAGCGTCCGTCCCCTAGACAGTACGCCTTCTACTGCCCAACGCAGCAAGGGACCGAGCACACCAAAGCCAGGTCCAAGGAGTTCCCTAGCGTGGCAGTTCTTCACACAATGTGCTGATGACAAGACACGAGTGGTTTGCACACTGTGCAATCAGAGCCTGAAGCGAGGCATAAACGTTCTCAACCTCAGCACAACCTGCATGACCAGGCATCTAAGTGCAAAGCATGAGCTGCAGTGGAGTAGACACCTCAAAAACCAAGAAAGGTCTCTGGCTCCTCCTGCTTCCTCTTCTGCTTCAGTTTTGGCCTCTTCATCCACCTCTGTAGTGACAGTGGCACCTGCCACCCCGCAATCAGAGGATCGGCAAGCAACACTACCACCTGGGCCGCCAAACATCTCCACAATGTCCCATGGAAGCGTTCATCCGGTCAGCGTAACACATTCACCACCAACTTCAGCACAGCCATGGGTAAACGGCAGCAGGCAGTTTTAAGACTTTTCTGTTTGGGGGAAAAACCCCACACCGTGCAGGAGTTGTGGAGGGACATGGAACATCAGACCGATGAGTGGTTGGCGGCAGTGAGCCTCAAGCCGGGCCTGGTGGTGTGCGATAATGGGCGAAATCTCGTAGCAGCTCTGGGTCTAGCCGGTTTGACGCACATCCCTTGCCTGGCGCATGTGCTGAATTTGGTGGTGCAGAGGTTCCTTAAAACTTACCCCGATATGCCACAGCTGCTGCAGAAAGTGTGGGCTGTCTGTGCGCACTTTCTGCAATATCACCCTGCTGCTGCTCGCCTGTCATCGCTGCAGCGTAACTTCGGCCTTCCCGCTCACCGCCTCATATGTGACGTGCCCACAAGGTGGAACTCCACCTTGCACATGCTGGCCAGACTGTGCGAGCAGCAGCAGGCGATAGTGGAGTATCAGCTGCAGCACACATGCGTAAGTGGCTCTGCGGAACAGAACCACTTCACCACCAATAACTGGGCCTCCATGCGAGACCTGTGTGCCTTGTTGCACTGTTTCGAGTACTCCACCAACAAGCCCAGTGCAGATGACGCCGTTCTCATAGTTATTATCCCAGTTCTATGCCTCCTTGAAAAAATGCTTCGGGCGATGATGGAAGAGGATGTGGTACAGGAGGAGGAGGAGGAGGAGGAGAAGGAATCGGGATCATTTCCAAGGCTTTCAGGGCAGTCATTCACAAGTGGCTCTGAGGGTGGGTTCCTGCACCAACAAACGCCAGGTACACAATTGTCCAGCAAGGGCACAGTTCTGGATGATGACGAGATGGAGGATGAGGAGGAGGAGGAACCATGTTCACAGCAGGGTGGCACCCAGACCAGCTCATGGCCATCACTGGCGCATGGCTGGGGGGATACAGAGTGAGTGAGTGAGAAACTTATATAGCGCAACAGATGCAAACTGAATCGCCTCTGGGCGCCTCTTGGCGCAGAGGACACAGACGATACACCTCCCACAGAGGACAGCTTTTCGTTGCCTCTGGGCAGCCTGGCACACATGAGCGATTACATGCTGCAGTGTCTCCGCATGTGTTTCCCACATTTTAACAGGTGCTGATTACTGGGTGGCCACGCTGCTGGATCCCCGTTACAAGGACAATATACCGTCCTTAATTCCCTCACTGGAGCGTGATCGCAAGATGCGCAAGTATAAGCGCACGCTGGTAGACGCACTGCTGGTGGAATTCCCACCCGACAGCGGGGGCACAGTGGAAGCAGAAGGCGCAGGCAGAGGAGGAGGAAGAGGACGCCAACGCAGCTGGGGCACTGCCAGCACCTCAGAAGACAGGGTTAGCATGGCCGAAATGTGGAAAAGCTCTGTCAGCACGCCACAACAACCAGCACCACCAGCTGATATGGAACGTTTTAGCAGGAGGCAGCATTTCACCAACATGGTGGAGCAGTATGTGTGCACACGCCTACACGTACTGAATGACGGGTCTGCCCCCTTAAACTTCTGGGTCTCCAAATTGGGCACATGGCCTGAGCTTGCCCTTTACGCCTTGGAGGTGCTGGCCTGCCCTGCAGCCAGTGTATTATCTGAACGTGTATTTAGCACGGCAGGGGGCGTTATCACAGACAAGCGCAGCCGCCTGTCCATAGCCAATGTGGACAAGCTCACGTTCATTAAAATGAACCAGGCATGGATCCCACAGGACTTGTCCGTACCTTGTGCCGAATAGACACGTATACCGGCCTTACCCAGCCATTCTTGTATTTCTGATCTTTCTCACTCTTTTTGGGTGTACCCTAATTTAAAAAATAAATAAATTAAAAACAAAAACCTGTGTTGGCTACCTCGTCCTCCTCCACCGCCGCTTCCACCTACACCGCCACATCCACCGCCACCTCAACCTCCTACTCCATATGGACCTCGTCCTCCTAGGTCAAGATTATTTATTTTGTATTTTTAGGTATTTTATGTTATTTTAAGTTATTTCCCTATCCACATTTGTTTGCAGAGTACTTGCCGTGCTCTTACCAACATTTTGCTGCCATTTGCAGCCCTCTAGCCCTTTCCATTACTTTTTTAGAGACATTTTAGTACTCAAAAGTTTGGGTCCCCATTGACTTTAACCACTTGACAACTGGGCACTTAAACCCACTTAATAACCAGACCAATTTTCAGCTTTCGGTGCTCTCACATTTTGAATGACAATAACTCAGTCATACAACACTGTAACCAAATGAAATTTTTGTCCTTTTTTTCCCACAAATAGAGCTTTCTTTTGGTGGTATTTGATCACCTCTGCGGTTTTTATTTTTTTCACTATAAATGAAAAAAGAACGAAAATTTTGTAAAAAAATGAATTTTTCTTCATTTCTATTATAAAATTTTGCAAAAAATGAATTTTTCTTCATAAATTTGGCCTAAATGTATACTGCTACATATCTTTGGTTAAAAAAAAAAAAATTGGGATATTATTTAGTCTGGGTGAAAGTTATAAGGTCTACAAGCTATGGTACCAATTACTGAAAATTGATCAATTTGATCACATCTGATGTACTGACAGCCTCTCTCATTTCTTGAGACCCTAACATGCCAGAAAAGTACAAATACCCCCTAAATGACCCCTTTTTGGAAAGAAGACATTCCAAGGTATTTAGAAAGAGGCATGGTGAGTTTTTTGAAGTTGTCATTTTTTCCCACAATTCTTTGCAAAATCAAGGTTTTTTTTATTTTTATTTTTTTCCCACAAAAGTTTCATATTAGCAGGTTATTTCTCACACACAGCATATGCATACCACAAATTACACCCCAAAACACATTCTGCTATTCCTCCCGAGTATGGCGATACCACATGTGTGAGACTTTTACACAGCGTGGCCACATACAGAGGCCCGACATGCAGGGAGCACCATCAGGCGTTCTGGAGCACCCAGACCAGTTCTGACATTTCTCTCCTACATGTAAAAATCATCATTTATTTGCTAGAAAATTACATAGAACCCCAAAACATTATATATGCTTTTTTAGCAAAAACCCTAGAGAATACAATGGCGGTCGTTGCAACTTTTTATCGCGCCTGGTATTTGCACAGCAATTTTTCGAACGCATTTTTTTGGGAAATAAAACAGTTTTGTGCTTTTTAAAAAAAAAAACATTAAAGTTAGCCCAATGTTTTTGCATAATATGAAAGACGAAGTTACGCCGAGTAAATAGATACCCAACATGTCACCCTTCAATATTGCACACGCTTGTGGAATGGCGCCAAACTTCGCTACTTAAAAATCCCCATAGGTGACGTTTTAAATGTTTTTACTGGTTACATGTTTTTAGTTACAGAGGAGGTCTGGGGCCAAAATGATTGCTCTCGCTCTAACGTTCGCAGCGATACCCCACATGTGTGGTTTGAACACCGTTTTCATATGTGGGCGGGACTTACGTACACATTCGCTTCTGTATACGAGCACGCGGGAACAGGGGCGCTTTAAATATTTATTTTTTATTTTTATTGTTCATTTTACTTTATTTATTTTAGTTTGACACGTTTTTCCCCAAAAATAAATGTTTTGATCACTTTTATTCCAATTACAAGGAATGGAAACATCCCTTGTAATAGGAATATAGCATGACAGGTCCTCTTTACAGTGAGATATGGGGTCAATAAGACCCAACATCTCACCTCTAGGCTGGGAAGCCTGAAAAAAAACAAGAAAAAAAACAATCCTGGCTTCGATCGCAGCGGTGAGTCAGAAGAAGCACCGGAGGGCGAAGGGAGTGGGGACGTCCCTTTTTGCCTCCCGTAAGAACGATCAAGAGGTGGAACAGCCGCCATGATTGTTCTTATGGTGTAGAGAATCGCCGGCTGAAAAAAATGATATCTGAATGATGCCTGTAGCTGCAGGCATCATTTAGATATCCCTGCACAAAGTCAAGGACCTCATATGACGTGGGCGGGAAGTGGTTAAAACACATTTTTTTCCCCAGAGTATTTTCTGGGTATTGCAGAGTATTGGCCGGGGTATTGCAAAGTATTGGCCGGGGTATTGCAAAGTAATGGTGCGGGGGTATTGCAGAGTATTGGTGCGGGGGTATTGCAGAGTATGGTGCGGGGGTATTGCAGAGTATTGGTGCGGGGGTATTGCAGAGTATTGGTGCGGGGGTATTGCAGAGTATTGGTGCGGGGGTATTGCAGAGTATTGTGTGGGGGGTATTGCAGAGTATTGTGTGGGGGGTATTGCAGAGTATTGTGTGGGGGGTATTGCAGAGTATTGTGTGGGGGGTATTGCAGAGTATGGTGCGGGGGTATTGCAGAGTATTGTGTGGGGGGTATTGCAGAGTATTGTGCGGGGGGTATTGCAGAGTATTGTGCGGGGGGTATTGCAGAATATTGTGCGGGGGGTACTGCAGAGTATTGCGCGGGGGGTATTGCAGAGTATTGTGCGGGGGTACTGCAGAGTATTGCGCAAGGGGTACTGCAGAGTACTGGCAGGGGGTACTGCAGAGTATTGCACGGGGGTATTGCAGAGTATTGCGCGGGGGTATTGCAGAGTATTGCACGGGGGTATTGCAGAGTATTGCGCGGGGGTACTGCAGAGTATCGCGCAAGGGGTACTGCAGAGTATTGCGCGGGGGTATTGCAGAGTATTGCGCAGGGGTATTGCAGAGTATTGGTGCGGGGGTATTGCAGTGTATTGTGTGGGGGGTATTGCAGAGTATTGTGCGGGGGTATTGCAGAGTATTGAGCGGGGGTATTGCAGAGTATTGCGCGGGGGTATTGCAGAGTATTGTGCGGGGGTATTGCAGAGTATTGCGCGGGGGTATTGCAGAGTATTGCGCGGGGGTTTTGCAGAGTATTGCGCGGGGGTTTTGTAGAGTATTGCGCGGGGGTTTTGCAGAGTATTGCGTGGGGGTTTTGCAGAGTATTGCGCGGGGGTATTGCAGAGTATTGCGCAGGGGGTATTGCAGAGTAATTGCGCAGGGAAGGCAGAGCATTGCAGAGCATTGCACAGGGAAGGCAGAGTATTGCAGGGGTTAATGCAGGGATGGCTGAGCAGGGATGGATGGATCTGTGACTGCAATAGTCACAGATCCATCCCACACTGCTGCTGCCATCCGCGCTCTCCTCTCACACTGTACCGATCGGTACAGCGAGAGGAGGGAGGAACCGGCGTCATCAAATGACGCCGGTTTGTTTACCTGTGATCGCGCCGTCATTGGACGGCGCGATCACATGGTAAAAGACCGCTGTTGTCGGTCAGTTACCGTGATCTGTGTAGCATTTTCTGTGTGCGCGCCCGAGGCGGCGCGCATTACTGCTTCTGCTGGGCGCCATTTCAGAACGGCGACCCCCAGTTAAGCAACCACCTTGCCGCCGTTTTTGGACGGCGGCTGGTGGTTAAGTGGTTAATGGGGTTCGGGGTCAAGTTTGTGTCAAGTTCTGGTCCCGAACCCGGACTTTTTACCAAAGTTTGGCCGAACCTGTCGAACCCGAACATCCAGGTGTCCGCTCAACTCTAATAATGATGTCAAATTGATGTTACAAGTGCTCAAAATTTAAAAGGATTGAACAAAAAGTGTTGGACATATCAATAGACAGTAGTGGCCAAACATGATGGGGACAAGAATGAAAAATGCTGGGGTCAGAATGATTGTCTGTAATATATATTAGAATTTAATTTGCATCTGTCATGAGTTGAAAAATGTGTGTGATTTATGAAGACAACAAATAAACTATGTACCTTTTTTTATACACAGACAGAGCAAAGCCAGGAGGAGGCAGCGCCCGCTGCAAGACAGGAGGAGGCAGAGCCCACTGCGAGCCAGGGGGAGGCAGGCCCCAGTGGGAGACAGGAGGCACGGCGCGACACCATCTTGCAGATTCCTCCTCTTCGCGCTCCCGCGAAAAGGGCCAGGAGGCTTCTTCAAATGGAGGAGGAGACCCAGGCCCTTATTCGCGAAGCAACTGCGGCCCTCCGAGAGCCCCCCAGTGCAGAAGAGGGTTTTGCAGCGCTCATTGCAGGCAAGTTCCAGAATATGGAGAGGGGCCAGCTTGTGCACTGTGAAACCGTCATCTTCAAGGCAGTAAACCTGGCCATGTTGGGGAAGCTTGATGACGGCACCGACATTGTGCAGATCGCTCCTCCTGTTCTTGCTGATCCTCCTGCTCCTAGTCCTGCTCCTGCTCCTCTTCCTGAGCTTGCTCTTGGTCCTGCTCCTGGCACAACCTCGTCTCCAGGAACCCAGCCTCAGAGGACTCGGTCTGCAGAGAAGAGGACAACGAAATCCAGGAAATGAGGAGAGATGTAATTTTTTGAATCACATCCTTGATTGTTTGCTGTGGGGATCTGCGTCTTTACAAATGCAAGCAGTGCTGCCTTCCTGGCATCTTTGTTTTTATTAATGAAGCTTTTTGTTTGCCATCAGCCTTTATTTTATGTTACTTACACCAGAATAAATTGATTTTTTGTTTGCTGACAAAACTTGACCATGTGTTTTTATTAAAAATAGAGAGTTTGCTAGTGAGTAGGCAGGGACATTTAAAAAAATAACATTTTCTAATTAACAAGGGACACTAACCTCCTTGTGGGTAAATTATACTTAATAATAATGTTGTTGTGGTAACTTGACACACTCCAAAAAAAAAATGGAAAGCAGTGTAAAATATTATCCAATTAATAACCAAAAATGAAGAGCTACATTAAAAGATTTTAAATATGCAGAAAACTTTTTAGACGGAGATCTGGCTTAAAAAATAAACAATAATATTTATGAGATAACAATAAATAATAAAGTAACAAGCTTGTCATAACTATGTGACAATATCAGCAGCAAAAGATTTGGATTAGTGTTGCATTAAAAAGAAGAAAAGAATGCGCTGCATTACACGATGCAACAATTTACAACATAACGAATGTGCTATCTCCATTACGAACCCGAAAAATGCTGTGAAGCCCACACGCGATCGTTTTAAATTACATTTTTTAAAAATGTTGTTTTTTACATGCTGAAAAACGATCGTGCGATACGCGGCATAAGGAGTGGTAAGCTGCAATATTTATGCAACTATTTTGATTTTGATGTAATACCCTGTTCCCTGTTTTAGTTGCCTCTGAGAAGTATGTCTTTCTTAACTGTACATGCCCAGTTTTTCTAGCCTTTCAGTGTATTTTTCCCATTGATTTTAATAATTTAATTGCCAGTTCTTGAACTCTCTCCAAAATCTCCAAAACTCCTATACAGTTTCAGCAATGTGGTGCCCAAAACTGTTCTTATATATACAGTTTCTCACAAAAGTGAGTACACCCTTCACATTTTGTAAAAAATGTTTTATACCTTTTCATGTGACAACACTGAAGAAATGACACTTTGCTACAATGTAAATTATTGAGGGTACAGCTTGTATAACAGTGTCCACTTTCTGTCCCCTCAAAATTACTCATCACACAGACATTAATGTCTAAACCGCTGGCAACAAAAGTGAGTACACCCCTAAGTGAAAATGTCCAAATTTGGCCCAAAATGTCAATATTTTTTGTGGCCACCATTATTTTCCAGCACTGCCTTAACTCTCTTGGGCATGGAGTTCACCAGAGCTTCACAGGTTGCCACTGGAGTCCTCTTCCAATCCTCCATGACGACATCACAGAGCTGGTGGAAGTTAGAGACCTTACGCTCCTCCACCATCCATTTGAGGATGCCCCACAGATGCTCAATAGGGTTTAGGTCTGGAGACATGCTTGGCCAGTCCATCACCTTTACCCGCACCTACTTTAGCAAGGCAGTGGTCAACTTGGAGGTGTGTTTGGGGTCATTATCATGTTGGAATACTGCCCTGAGGCCTAGTCTCTGAACGGAGGGGATCATGCTCTGCTTCAGTATGTCACAGTAAATGTTGACATTCATGGTTCCCTCAATGAACTGTAGCTCCCCAGTGCCAGCAGCACTCATGCAGCCCCAGATCATGGCACTTCCGCCACCATGTTTGACTGTAGACAAGACACCCGGTTGCCACCACACATGCTTGACACCATCTATACCAAATATCTTAGTCTCATCAGACCACACGACATGGCTCCAGTAAGCCATATCCTTAATCTTTAGAAGAGGCTTCCTTCTGGGACGACAGCCATACAGACCAATTTGGTGCAGTGTGCAGCATATGGTCTGAGCACTAACAGGCTGACCCCCCACCCCTTCAACTTCTGCAGCAATACTGGCTGAATTCATATGTCTATTTCCCGAAGACAACATCTGTATATGACGCTGAGCATGTGCACTCAACTTCTTTGGTCAACCATAGCAAGGCCTATTCTGAGTGGAGCCTGTCCTGTTAAACTGCTTCTTTGCCACCATGCTGCAGCTCAGTTTCAGGGTCTTGGTAATCTTCTTATAGCCTAGGCCTTCTTTATGTAGCGCAACAATTATTTTCAGATCCTCAGAGAGTTCTTTGCCATAAGATGCCATGTTAAACTTCCAGTGGCCAGTATGAGAGAGTGAGAGTAATAACACCAAATTTAACACACCTGCTCCCCATTCATACCTGAGACCTTGTAACACTAATGAGTCATATAACACTGGGTTGGGAAAATGGCTAACTGGGCCAAATTTGGACATTTTCACTTAGGGGGTGTACTCACTTTTGTTGTCAGCGGTTTAAACATTAATGGCTGTATGTTGAGTTATTTTGAGGAGACAAAAAATGTACACTGTTATACAAGCTGTACACTCACTACTTTAAATTGTAGCAATGTGTCCTTTCTTCAGTGTTGTCACATGAAAAATATATAATCAAATATTTACAAAATGTGAGGGTGTGCTCACTTTTGTGAGATACTGTATTTTATGCATTACTATAACATCATATTTTTATATCTTCATGTTTATACATGCCAACACATTTTTGGTTTCACGTTTCTACATTACAATTGATATCTGTTTTGCTTAACAAAGCTTGTCAACAATCTTGGTCCACTCATATACTGTAAATATCTGGTTACATATTGTTATACAGTGAATTTTAATGAACAAGACTTATGTCATCTTTCGGGCCATGTTTTAGATTACATTTTTTTTTGTGTTCCATCATTACCGCAAATCGGCAAAGTGTTATTCCTTGTATTGTAAAAAAAAAAAAAAAAAAACTTTTCTTAAACTGATGAGAACAGTTTCTTCCATGAACCACTGATGGCCTGTATGTTTCTCCCTAGTTACACTATTCAATATTGTGTTTGCTTTTGCAGCTGGTACTTGGCATTGAAGGCTGCTACTTTGTTTCATTAAATATTCCTAAATCCCTCTCCTTGCTTTGTTTTTTCCAGTTGTATTCTGTTTTGTCTTTCTTTAATGCTGCTTAATTTGTATTTTGAAACAGCCATGGATATAGTCCAGCTGGAATAGTGATATACATTGAAACAACTGATGCATTAATACCTTTTTCATTGTCATCTTTATTAATTAATTTCTTTTAATTTCTATATATTTAAATGCATGGCCAGTAACCCTTCTGTGTGCCTCCTGGTATACGCTTTACTAATCTTTTCTGCTTTGTTCTAAAAAAAAAAAATAGGCTTGAATTTTCCGGATATAATAACTGATGCATATTTAATATGTTTAATATCTCATTTACATTCCTGATGTGGCTTAATGCATAGATATGAAATAAGAAATAAGAAATGTAATATTTGTTGTCCATTCACATTAAATAATTAGTATTTTCCATTAGTGGCATAACACTACTATCTAATTATAGATATACTGAATTTCTGTCAATAACTTTCTTTGATATGCTAATGGTTGACTTTTTTTTCAGATTAGCTCTGCATAAATTATGACTAAGAGTTCTTCAAAAATACATGGTTTAGTATTATAGCATAATATATTTGTTGGATTGTGAGAATATTGTGAGCTACCTAGTGCAAATACAAGAAAATCCAATGAAATTAAATAAAAAGGTGATCAACAAATGAAAGTAAAAGTGACAGCTGCTAGCACTAATCACGTCTCATATACCGTGTGAAGCCAATTAAATTAAATTAATGTGCTGCGCTATCACATCCAAAATATTCCCAAATTAAAATTAATGAAATATGTTTTATCTGTAAATGATACTGTAAATTATACTGTGATGTATGTGACACACTGCTGTAAATATATATTAATGTCAATTATTATACTATATGCACTACATGCAAATAAATCAAATATATAAATATAGTGCCACACAGTAGGATATAACAAATAGATAATTCATAACATTTTAGTGCCACAAACGTGAATCATAAAGTGCTATAGTGCATAAAACAGTAATATTCTAATTCAAGATGGAAAATCCATCCAATGTAGTTGATATAAAGTACTTTTGATATATATTTAGTGACTTCAAAAAAATGTGACAAACTGCTTGCTGCAGTGTTCACACTTGTGTGCTCCCCACCCTCAGGTAATTGCTGCTCACCTCTGAGCGTGTGACCTCACAGCTTGGTCAAACACGCTTATGAATCACTTTAGGGGTTCTAGGGAGGCTGTCTGTTTCAAAGCTGCTTACTGGTGCTGTCTCCTCACATGGAAAATGGTAAAAAGAATCTCCAGGCTGTCTGTTTCAAAGCTGCTTACTGGCGCATTCCCCTTACATGGAAAATGGTAAAAAGAAACTCCATGGCATAATATAGTTTAAAACTGTTTATTGTGCAGACAAATAAAACCCCAATGCTGGGTTCTCATGGGCTAGGTGCGTTAAGTGCACCACTCTGTATACTGCCTAAAAACACAGAATAATGGCAGCGCATAACACTGTTAGCGCAGTACATTCATATAATATATTTGTTGAATCTTTTACAGAATGTGTTGCAGACATTTGTTCTTACCATATCGTATCCAAACATCATATACAAGTAAAGGAAAACTAAGCTAAGGAACAGGAAAGCATTTGCAACCTGGGCCAGTAAAAATAATATACAGCATGATGGGCGCTATATTTGAAATATAGAACCTGGGAGAGGTAAGTCTTTTCTAACTGTTTCACCTCTGAGATTGACAGAATACAGAGAGGCACAGTCTGGTCAATAGTAATGCTGGAAGAATAAAAATATGTTTTTGTGAAAAGGTGTGTTACATTAAACCATGTACTTAAAATCTGAACTCCAGCCTTAGCTTCAGTCTTGCACAATTGTACAGGATCCTCTACTATGCTGAAATAGCTTACGCTTAGTTCAGTGCACACTGTGGGCTTCCCACCTTGTGCATTAGAAGATGCAATAAGTCAAATACACAGTCATGGCTGAAGTTGTTGGCACCCCAGAAATTTTTACAGAAAATCAAGTATTTCTCACAGAAAAGTATTGCAGTAACACATGTTTTGCTATACACATGTTTATTCCCTTTGTGTGTTGGAACAAAACAAAAAAAGGAAGGAAAAAACAAAAACAAATTGGACATAATATCACACAAAACTCCAAAAATGGGCTGGTCAAAATTCTTGGCACCCTTAACTTAATATTTGGTTGCACACCCTTCGGAAAAAAAATAACTGAAATCAGTCACTTCCTATAACCATCAATAAGCTTCATACACCTCTCAGGCCCCGTACACACGACAGAGTTTCTCGGCAGAATTCAGCGAGAAACTCGGTCAGAGCCGGATTCTGCCGAGAAACTCTGTCGTGTGTACACTTTCGGCCCGATGGAGCCGCCGAGGAACTCGTCGAGAAAATAGAGAACATGTTCTCTATTTTCTCGTTGTTCTATGGGAGAACTCGGCCCGCCGAGCTCCTCGGCAGCTTCAGGGCTGAACTCGCTGAGGAACTCGATGTGTTTGGCACGTCGAGTTCCTCGGCCGTGTGTACGGGGCCTCACACAGTATTTTGGACCACTCTTTTCTTGCAAAATGCTCCAGGTCTCTCTTATTGGAAGGGCACCTTTTCCCAATAGAAATTTTAAGATCTCTCCACAGGTGTTCAATGGGATTTAGATCTGGACTCATTGCTGGCCACTTAAGAACTCTCCAATGCTTTGTTGCCATCCATTTCTGGGTGCTTTTTGATGTATGTTTGACTAATGTCCTGCTGAAAGACCCAAGATCTCAGACACAAACCCAGCTTTCTGACACTGGGCTCTACAGTGTGACCCAAAATCCTTTGGTAATCCTCAGATTTTATGATGCCTTTCACACATTCAAGGCACCCAGTGCCAGAGGCAGCAAAGCAACCCCAAAACATCATTGAACCTCCACCATATTTCACTGTAAGTACTGTGTTCTTTTCTTTGTAGGCCTCATTCCATTTTCGGTAAACAGTAGAATGATGTGCTTTACCAAAAAGCTCTATCTTGGTCTCATCTGTCCACAAGATGTTTTCCCAGAAGGATTTTGGCTTACTCAAGAACATTTTGGCAAACTGTAGTCTTGCTTTTTTATGTCTCTGTGTCAGCAGTGGGGTCCTCCTGGGTCTCCTGCCATAGAGTTTAATTTAATTTAAATGTCGACGGATAGTTCGCGCTGACACTGATGCTCCCTGAAACTGCAGGAATTTATTTGGAACTTGTTTGGGGCTGCTTATCCACCATCCAGACTATCCTGCGTTGCAACCTTTCATCAATTTTTCTCTTCCATCCATGCCCAGAGAGATTAGGTACAGTGCCATGGGTTGCAAACTTCTTGATAATGTTGTGCACTGTGGACAAAGGCAAATCTAGATCTCTGGAGATGGACTTGTAACCCTGAGATCATTGAAATCTTTCCACAATTTTGGTTCTCAAGTCCTCAGACAGTTCTCTTCTCCTCTTCCTGTTGTCCATGCTTAGTGTGGCACACACAGACACACAATGCCTACAAACGATCGTTTTTTTTTCTATCGGTTAGGTATCCATCGGTTAAATTTAAAACAAGATTGCTTTTTTTTAACCTATGGATAATTAACCGATGTTTGGTCCGATGATAACGGTCCATCAGACCGTTCTCATCGGTTTGACCGATCGTGTGTACGCGGCATTAGTGAACTTCTCTCCTTTTTATCTGAATTCAGGTGTGATTTTTATATTGGAATAGACAAGTGGGTGACTAAAGCGCTAGCCAACAGTGAAAATTAAAAGTGACCAGTGAAAAACAAAATGCTGCTCAAATCTAAAATGTGCTAACAACAAATAAAGGTCTGAATAAAGAATGATGAGCGCAAACTGAAAATCTAAACGTGAATATAAAGACAGTCCATAGGGGACTGATAACAATCAATAAAGATATGCAGTGAATTCAAAATTAGTGAAATAACCCAAAACTGATAATAAATCCAAAAATAAAAGTCCAAATATATAAATCAAAGTTTGGATTTATCAATCTAGTGTGCCAGTGATAAACAAAACTTCTGCACTTCGGGCATCAATGTGGACAATCTTGATAACTCTTTGCTTAGCCTGGGCTCGCAGTGCGCTTACCTCCAGACACTAGGTCATGCGTGTCAACGAAATCCTCCCAAAACTGGAACAGAATCCAAACAGTGGGTAACACGTGTTGCACGGAATCTTCCCAGTGCTGAGATAGAATCGAGGGGCGTTCTCTGTATCCAATACCAGTATAGGTCCAGGCGCAGCGAAGTCGACTCCACAGGATAGCCACAAGGTGTATCAGGAGCAAATGTAGAAATAAAAAGCTCTCATGGTGAAGTATGCAAGCACTTTAAAATTTAATAAAGGTAAAAATGTGCTTACATTGAAAAAACGAATAAAACGCCAAAACAGCGGCACTTCCGGTGGACGGTCAGGGTGTCACGTCACTTCCGGTCACATCTAACCTTATGCATTACGTCACGACACGTGACTTCATCGGAGGTTACTGAGTGACTAATGGATACTGCCTTATATTGATACAAACAGGAAATGGTCCAGCAGCCATTTTAGATTACAAAATGGCATTTGAACAGAGCTAGGCTGCGGCCATTTTAGAGAAGGGCAAAGATAAGGGAAAAAAATATTTATTTATTTGAACTGGTGATGTAACGGAATTACGGACCAGACCATGTCACACTAAAAACAACGGACATATTGAATATGCACAACTCAAAATGCCAAAAATTAATTATATTCAATTAAATGTAAAACCCACATTAAAACTTGTCAAAATAAAATATGTATATAAATGACAAGATAACAGACTAAGGACACCAATATTGGATAGATAAACGTTTCATAACAATTAACCAATGGGGTCCTAAACATTATCCAATTATTAATTGATGGTAGTCTGTAAATTTTAATAACCTTTCAAGATAAAATTTAAAATATTAAAATGTAAAATACATAAAATCTTGAATTGTGAATGAGGTACTGGACTAGACTGGAGTGAGTGATACCCCTTGCGTTTACAAGTGAATCCCCCTCCAATGAATAGATCACATCATTGCATTCTAAACCAGAAATCTAAAACAACTAAAAATTGCTTAAAAAACAGTTGACGTCGAACTCAACATTTAACCCATTAGGCACTAAAGTATTTAAAGAGTGAATCCACTGAGATTCTTTCTGACTTATTGTCCTAACCAAATGGGCTCCTCTCCATGGCTTGTTGAATTTATCTATCCCCCAAAACATTAGTTGTTTAGGATCTTTATTATGTTTCTCCGCAAAATGCCTACTAACGTTGTGCTTCGGGAAGCCATTTTCTATATTAACAACATGCTCCTTTATTCGAACCATTAATGCTCTCTTCGTTCTTCCTACATATTGCAAGTTGCAGGAGCACTGGAGAACATATACCACCCCTTCAGTATGGCAAATAATGAAGTCATTAATGGTATGACATTCATTTGTATGGGTGGAGATGAACTCAGTCCTTTTCTTTTGAGGACCTTTAGAATGTTTACAGGCATAACAATATTTACAGGGAACAAAGCCCTTCGTATTAAAGAACGTATAACCACTCTGTCAACCACATTTTTCACCAAAATGTCTTTTATGGTTGGGGCTCTTTTATACACAATATTAGGTTTTTCTGGCAATATGGATTTTAAATGCCTGTCTTCTTTCAAAATATGCCAATGTCTTTTGATCAATTTTTCCACATCTTTATGCTGAATATTGTAATCCAAAATAATGGCAGGGGCCATCATATCCCGCTGTTTCTTAATATTTCCCTGTAGCATCGTATTTCGATCTAGACCCGCAACTGATTGAATTTGTTCATCAATAAAGTTATCTCAGTCCTTTTCAAAAGAAAAGGACTGAGTTCATCTCCACCCACACAAATGAATGCCATACCATTAATGACTTCATTAGTTGCCATACTGAAGGGGTGGTATATGTTCTCCAGTGCTCCTGCAACTTGCAATATGTAGGAAGAACGAAGAGAGCATTAATGGTTCGAATAAAGGAGCATGTTGTTAATATAGAAAATGGCTTCCCGAAGCACAACGTTAGTAGGCATTTTGCGGAGAAACATAATAAAGATCCTAAACAACTAATGTTTTGGGGGATAGATAAATTCAACAAGCCATGGAGAGGAGCCCATTTGGTTAGGACAATAAGTCAGAAAGAATCTCAGTGGATTCACTCTTTAAATACTTTAGTGCCTAATGGGTTAAATGTTGAGTTCGACGTCAACTGTTTTTTAAGCAATTTTTAGTTGTTTTAGATTTCTGGTTTAGAATGCAATGATGTGATCTATTCATTGGAGGGGGATTCACTTGTAAACGCAAGGGGTATCACTCACTCCAGTCTAGTCCAGTACCTCATTCAGAATTCAAGATTTTATGTATTTTACATTTTGATATTTTAAATTTTATCTTGAAAGGTTATTAAAATTTACAGACTACCATCAATTAATAATTGGATAATGTTTAGGACCCCATTGGTTAATTGTTATGAAACGTTTATCTATCCAATATTGGTGTCCTTAGTCTGTTATCTTGTCATTTATATACATATTTTATTTTTAGTTTTAATGTGGGTTTTACATTTAATTGAATATAATTAATTTTTGGCATTTTGAGTTGTGCATATTCAATATGTCCGTTGTTTTTAGTGTGACATGGTCTGGTCCGTAATTCCGTTACGTCACCAGTTCAAATAAATAAATATTTTTTTCCCTTATCTTTGTCCTTCTCTAAAATGGCCGCAGCCTAGCTCTGTTCAAATGCCATTTTGTAATCTAAAATGGCTGCTGGACCATTTCCTGTTTGTATCAATATAAGGCAGTATCCATTAGTCACTCAGTAACCTCCGATGAAGTCACGTGTCGTGACGTAATGCATAAGGTTAGATGTGACCGGAAGTGACGTGACACCCTGACCGTCCACCGGAAGTGCCGCTGTTTGGCGTTTTATTCGTTTTTTCAATGTAAGCACATTTTCACCTTTATTAAATTTTAAAGTGCTTGCATACTTCACCATGAGAGCTTTTTATTTCTACATTTGCTCCTGATACACCTTGTGGCTATCCTGTGGAGTCGACTTCGCTGCGCCTGGACCTATACTGGTATTGGATACAGAGAACGCCCCTCGATTCTATCTCAGCACTGGGAAGATTCCGTGCAACACGTGTTACCCACTGTTTGGATTCTGTTCCAGTTTTGGGAGGATTTCGTTGACACGCATGACCTAGTGTCTGGAGGTAAGCGCACTGCGAGCCCAGGCTAAGCAAAGAGTTATCAAGATTGTCCACATTGATGCCCGAAGTGCAGAAGTTTTTTTTATCACTGGCACACTAGATTGATAAATCCAAACTTTGATTTATATATTTGGACTTTTATTTTTGGATTTATTATCAGTTTTGGGTTATTTCACTAATTTTGAATTCACTGCATATCTTTATTGATTGTTATCAGTCCCCTATGGACTGTCTTTATATTCACGTTTAGATTTTCAGTTTGCGCTCATCATTCTTTATTCAGTGATTTTTATATTGCCCACACCTGTTACTTGCCCCAGGTGAGTTTAAAGGAGCATCACATGATTGAAACAATCTCATTTATCCACAATTTTGAAAGGGTGCCAAGAATTTAGACCAGCCCATTTTTGGAGTTTTGTGTGAC
This sequence comes from Rana temporaria, assembly GCF_905171775.1. NCBI lineage: Eukaryota > Metazoa > Chordata > Amphibia > Anura > Ranidae > Rana > Rana temporaria. The sequence goes on from NC_053491.1 coordinate 343,873,714, forward strand.
ATTATGTACAATTTGCTTTTTTTCCCTCCCTTTCCTCTCCCAAGATAGTGCCTTTGACTCTTGTGATATTGTAACATTGCATTACTGTCTTATTATGATCTACTTTACTTGTACTATAATTTTTTCTGTTAATTACTTTTTCATCAGCCATGTAGAAAGCACCCTTTATATAAAGCACAGCTCTGTATCACCTTATATTTTGTCTATTTGATTTTGGCTGCCTAAAAATCATAAAAATAAATGTAATGGAAAAAAAACAGGTCATTAGCAGATTGATGGAGTAGAATGAGTTACCAGTGAAAGGCAAAATATAAGATTACATGTCAGCTTTAAAACAATTCCTTCTACAATGGCAGCCAATCACTGCAGAATCATGGCAAACTTTTTGTGGTGCACATTCCTCAGCCCACAGAAAACTGTTCCTACCAAAGTCCAGTTGGTTGTGTTGGCTTACCAGGTCAAAAGTTTCCAGTCCTCCCCTGCATGCAATTTACCCATTTTGAATGATCTAATCATGTTTATCTACTTCCTATCGAGCGTTCGCATACATGCAGTCTAGGCATTCAGGGGTTATACCGGGATGATGCCTGCAGGCATCATCCCGATACCATTTTGTAGAGCGGGCGGTATGCTCTTCAGGGATAACAGCCGATAACACTCGGCTGTTATACTGAAAAAGCGAGAAGGGACGTCCCCCCTCCTGACACCTTCCGCCGCTTTTAGCGGGCCTCCTGTCGCACCTATCTGGCACTTCCGCCGGCTAGAGAAAGACTGGCACAAAGCAGAAAACTACTTTGTTCCAGTCTTTTCTCTGCAAACAGGGAAGCGATGTCACAACACCACTTCCGGTTTACTTGGCTTCCAATGTGCCGATTTTCAAAAAAGTGACAGTATTCAGAATCACAGTTTTTGGCGATCTGAATACTTTGAAGGAGGGATTGTAAACATCCCTTGTGACAGCAATAAAAGTGATATATGATTTTTTTTAAAGTAACGAAAAAAGAAATAAAACAAAATAAAATAAGTTAGAATTTTTTTTTTAAAGAGCCCCCGTCCCAGCGAGCTTGCGCAACAAAGAAAACGCACACATAAGTTGCGCCCGCATATGTAAACGATGTTCAAATCACACATGTGAAGTATCGCCATGATCGGCAGAGCGAGAGCAATAATTTTAGCACTGGTCCTCCTCTATAACTATAACCTGGTAACCGTTAAAGCGCCGCCTATGGAGATTTTTAGGTATCTATTTACTCAGGATAACATCATCTTTCACATTATACAAAAAAATTGGGCTAACGTTATGGTTTCATTTTTTTTAATTCATGAAAGTGTTTTTTTTCCCTAAAAACTCGCATTTGAAAGACCGCTGCACAAATACAGTGAGACATAAAATATTGCACCAATCACCATTTTATTTTCTAGATTCTCTGCTAAAATTATAGAATGTTTGGGGGTTCTAAGTAATTCTCTAGCAAAAAATACAGATTTTAACTTGCAAGCACCAAAAAGTATATGCTTAGTCATGAAAGGGTTAAATTAGAAATTGGCAGTATATAGATTCTGGGCCAGATTCACAAAGGAGATACGACGGAGTATCTCAGATACGACGGAGTATCTCAGATACGACGGAGTATCTCAGATACGACGGAGTATCTCAGATACTCCATCGTATCTCTCAGAGTATCTATGCGACTGATTCATTGGGCCAGATTCACGTAGCGCAGCGGATCTATAGATCTACGTGAATTAAGATCCGCTCCCACAAGTTTAGGAGGCAAGTGAAACAACTTACCTCCAAACTTGCAACGGCGGATCCTAAATCCCCCGGCGGAATTCAAATTCCGCGGCTAGGGGAGTGTACTATTTAAATCAGGCGCGTTCCCGCGCCGATTTAAATGCGCAGGCGCCATCCGCGAAATTTCCCGGCGTGCATTGCTCCCACTGACGTCGCTAGGACGTCAGTGGTTTCGCCGCTTACGTAAACGACGTCCGTCCGTATTCGAGAACGACTTACGCAAACGACGTTAAAAAATTCAAATTCGACGCGGGAACGCCGGCTATACTTAACATTGGCTATGCCTGATAAAAGAAGGGGTAAGTATACGACGGGTACGCCGCTACGGAAACGTCGTAAGAAGACTGCGTTCGTTAATTTGCGTATCTCGCTGATTTACATATTATTTATCGTAAATCAGCGGGAACGCCCCCGGCGCCATTTTTAAATTGAAAAAAAGATCCGACAGTGTAACACAATGTAACACTGTCAGATCTTAGTAATATCTATGCGTATCTGATTCTATGAATCAGGCGCATAGATAGGACCAGTGTAAGTCAGAGATACGATGGTGTATCTGTAGATACACCGTCGTATCTCTTTGTGAATCTGGCCCATAGAATCAGTTACGCATAGATATCCCTAAGATCCGACAGGTGTAATTGTTTTACACTGTCGGATCTTAGGATGCAGTACCGCGGCCGCCGCTGGGGGGAGTTCACGTCGTAAACCAGCGTCGGGTATGCAAATTAGGAGTTACGGCGATCCACAACGGTTTTTCGCGTTCGCTATGTCACCGCTAGTCTAGTTTCCCGTCGCAAAGTTAGTCGTCGTTTCGGGTGTCTTAACTTTAGTCAGCAATCGTATTGCTGTCTAAAGTATGGCCGTCGTTTCCGCGTCAAAATTTAAAATTTCACGTCGTTTGCGTAACACGTCCGGGAATACGGAAGTACGCTACGCGCGTCGCCGTTCGAAAAAATGATGTCACTTCGCACAAAGCACGGCGGGAGTTAAGAAACGGACCATGCGCAGTAGGTCCGGCGCGGGAGCGTGCCTAATTTAAATGTTAGCCGCCCATTCGATTTGGACCGCCTTGCGCCGGACGTATTTACGATACACCGCCGCAAGTTTCCAGGTAAGTGCTTTGTGGATCGGGCACTAAAACTGAAAACTTGCGGCGGTGTAACGTAAACGGCTTACGTTACACCGGCGCTAATGTACCTGAATCTGGCCCAAAGACATCACAACAGACCCAAAATCAATTTAAACACAGACTGAACACTTGGAGATATTTAGCTTCCATATTCCAATCTGATAAAGGAGAATCCCCACTCAATTCAGAACTATTTGATGGTTTTATCCATCATTTAAGAAGCATTAGCAGCAATCAGAAAGCTCTGAGTATAAGCATAACAAATCTGGCTTTGGTAATAACTTCAGAATGAACATAATGAGAAAATTAACTCGGAAATTTAAACAGCATCCAAGTTTTCCTAACTATTTATAGCCTTAAGAGAATTTGATGAGGTGAATGGATCTCTTTTACTCATACAAGGAAGATTTCATGCAAGGGAAATCTTTAGTGTTAAGAATATAAAGTTCTTTCCATTAAAGAAAATTAATGCTCAATAGCATTACTCTTCATCCCATGTGTAAGGACATAATTAACACGACTCTTATAGATTGTTTGCTTCTTTCTAAATACTATGCAAGTTGACCAAGCATATGCAGCACTAGTACTCCATGCACTTACTTAGCTTGTTTTCAGATCTCTATCTGTATAACTATCAATAATTACATAACTACTCTTGTTTGCTCCTTTTTCATCAAAAATATATGATTGATGAGGATTTTGTTATATCTGTTGAACATGTCAGAATTGTAGAGCTGTCCTGTATGTTGTTCACTTATCCTCTGTTATCTTAAGGAGACAAACCAATTCTTATCTTATCTATAGAACAATATGTTTTAAAGATGTGGACAGAGAATCAATTCAGTTTAGAAAAAGATTATTGAGAAGCGATGACACTATTTCTTGTGATTTTCAGCCCACAAAAACTTGTGTGTTGTCAGCCTACAACAGAAAATGAAGTCATACGTAACCACTTACGCACTTTCCTGCCCAAGCCAATTTTCAGCTTTCAGCACTGTCGCAATTTGAATGACAATTGCGCGGTCATGCTACACTGTACCCAAATGAATTTTTTTATCATTTTGTTCCCACAAATAGAGCTTTCTTTTGGTGGTATTTGATCACCTCTGCGATTTTTATTTCTTGCGCAACAACTAAAAAAAGACAGACATTTTTGAAAGAAAATTCAGTTTTTATTTTTTTCTGAAAACGATGTATTATTAAAAAAATATTAACAAAACATTAACAGCGCTAAAAAGAGCCTAAAAAAGGCTTATGAGACCAATACTCATGTACTGCAATGGTACATTGAGAAAAAAGATTTCTGAGACTATGTATATATCGCATAAAAAATATTATGTAACATATGTTCCCACTCTTTGTGAGTCCATTAATAATAGTCCGTGTAATTTCTCAGATGTACAGTTCTTTGTTAGGAGTAATCTTCACAGTATAGCTATTTGTCTGCTCAAATGCTGGTAGTGACTCTCTTTGATTTCCCCCTAAGGTTTTGTACTCACCAAAATGTAGTACTTTAAAGGCATTGGATATATCCACTTATACGCATCGGTTCTCCTCCTCTGGTGTGTGGTGATGATCCGTGTGCTCTTCGATCTGTGTAGCTTGGCAGTCATGCAGGGAGGCAAGAGAGACTTTGCATAGTGTAAATCCTTTTATTTAAACAGTAAAAACCCCTGCTACCCGCTCATGCTTACACAAAGTTAAAATAAAAAGCGCTTGTCATAAAGGCTGCTGCCTCTGCTCACTCAGGAATATGGCTCCAAATTGCTCAGGCTCAAAAATCCCTTCGTAAGTCCCGGGTAGAAGCTAGGCTGCCTTGCAAGCTGTATCGTCGTGTAGTCACGCCCTGACGCGTTTCGTGATAGGTCACGTCTTCAGACTTATGCCCCTCAAATGGGTGGATACCTGGCGACAAGATTTACACTTTCTACAGGCTGTGAAACCTGGTTTGTTCCAAAACATTTGGAGTTTTTTTTTTTTTTGGGGGGTCTAAGACTTTATGCACTACTTGGTCCCCAAAATTTGCTGTTTTTCTGTAGATGAACACAGGAGATTCCGGTAACATTGGTTTTAGTGTTTTATCCATAGCTAGTATGTTCCAATGCTTTTTGAAAATCGTTTCCACTTCACGGTACTGGTCATGATAGTTTGATAACTATGGGAACGCCCACGTGAACAAACACATGAATGGGGCTTTATATCAAACTATCATGACCAGTACCGTGAAGTGGAAACGATTTTCAAAAAGCATTGGAACATACTAGCTATGGATAAAACACTAAAACCAATGTTACCGGAATCTCCTGTGTTCATCTACAGAAAAACAGCAAATTTTGGGGACCAAGTAGTGCATAAAGTCTTAGACCCCCCAAAAAAACTCCAAATGTTTTGGAACAAACCAGGTTTCACAGCCTGTAGAAAGTGTAAATCTTGTCGCCAGGTATCCACCCATTTGAGGGGCATAAGTCTGAAGACGTGGACCTATCACGAAACGCGTCAGGGCGTGACTACACGACGATACAGCTTGCAAGGCAGCCTAGCTTCTACCCGGGACTTACGAAGGGATTTTTGAGCCTGAGCAATTTGGAGCCATATTCCTGAGTGAGCAGAGGCAGCAGCCTTTATGACAAGCGCTTTTTATTTTAACTTTGTGTAAGCATGAGCGGGTAGCAGGGGTTTTTACTGTTTAAATAAAAGGATTTACACTATGCAAAGTCTCTCTTGCCTCCCTGCATGACTGCCAAGCTACACAGATCGAAGAGCACACGGATCATCACCACACACCAGAGGAGGAGAACCGATGCGTATAAGTGGATATATCCAATGCCTTTAAAGTACTACATTTTGGTGAGTACAAAACCTTAGGGGGAAATCAAAGAGAGTCACTACCAGCATTTGAGCAGACAAATAGCTATACTGTGAAGATTACTCCTAACAAAGAACTGTACATCTGAGAAATTACACGGACTATTATTAATGGACTCACAAAGAGTGGGAACATATGTTACATAATATTTTTTATGCGATATATACATAGTCTCAGAAATCTTTTTTCTCAATGTACCATTGCAGTACATGAGTATTGGTCTCATAAGCCTTTTTTAGGCTCTTTTTAGCGCTGTTAATGTTTTGTTAATATTTTTTTAATAATACATAGTTTTCATGTCAATATTTTTTTATAATAGCTGCTTTTCCACTGCATAAAACATTTATACATTTAACGTACTTTCCATCGAGCGCTGGGATCAGAATAATCCGCAGGTTTTTTCTGATAAATTTTCTTTTATTTTTTTCTGTTATTTTTTTTTATAAATAAGTAAGTTTTCTTCTTCAATTATGGGCACTAATATGGCGGCACTGATGGGCACCGATGAGGTGGCACTGATGGGCACCGATAGGCAGCACTGATAGGCGACGCTGGTATGCTGCTCTGATGGGCATACATAGGCGGCACTGATGGGCACTCATAGGCGGCACTGATGGGCACTCTTTGGCGGCATGGATGGGCACTCATGGGTGGCACTTATGGGTGGCACTGATGGGTACCTTTGGGTGGCACAGATGGTCACTGATAGGTGGGCACTGGGCATAGATGGGCACTAAGAGGTGGCACTGATGGACACTGGGTGGCACTGATGGACGCTGAGGGGTGGCACTGATGACATTGCTGGGCATCATTTTAGCCAGTGCCCATGTTGCCAGTCAGTGCCCATTTGTGGGCACTGATTGGCATCGATTGTGTTTTTTTTTATTGGTGTTTTTTTTTGCACTGGGGGGCACTCCCCGGTGGTCCAGTGTTGGCATCCGAGGGGGGGCTGCGCTGATAAACAATCAGTGCAAACCGCCCTGTCAGGAGAGCCGCCGATCGGCTCTCCTCTACTCGCGTCAGACGCGAGTGAGGAAGAGCTGATCAACGACTCTTCCTGTTTACATCGTGATCAGCCGTGGTTGGACACGGCTGATCATGTGGTAAAGAGCCTCCGCTGGAGGCTCTTTACCGAGATCGGAGATGCAGGGTGTCAGACTGACACCCCGCATCACCGATCGCCGCGCTGCGTGCCCCCACGGGCATGCGCCGGCATGAAATCCTGCAGGACGTCAATAGACGTCCAGTCAGGATTTCACAACCACTTCCCGGAGTTCCACCCATTTAAAAGTCAGCAGCTACAAAAAGTAATATTCAGACACCCACCTGTCCCACGGTCCAGCGATGCGGGTGCAGGAAGCCTCGCTCCACTCCCTCTCCTCTCCGAGGCGCTTTCTAACTGTGGGCGCCCAGCTACGGCTTCACAGCCGCGCGCGCACTGCACATGAGCGAGCTGCGACACGCACTGTGATTGGCCGGGCAATCTTCTGGGACCTGGGACATGTCCAGAAGATTGCATGGAGGGAAGGGAGAAAGGTGATCTTCCTTCCAGCACCGCGGAGCCAGGGAAGGAAGTGGGAGCTGGTTGCCCCATAAAAACAGGGTACCCGCTCCTCCCCAAAAAAAAATGACATGCCAAATGTGACATGTCAGAGGGTCATCTGTACTTAAAGCACTTAAAGCAGATGTTCTATTTTTGGGTGGAACTCCGCTTTAAGAATTTGCTTTTAGGTAAATTACTCACGTCTGAATAAAGATGTCTATGATAGAACAATAGTACTAAATGAAGTTTGCTTTTGTGAGGCAGGTCAGCTGGTGTTTTTCTGTACTTGCCTGGTCAAATTGATAAAAGATATGGAAATCTGAATGTCCTGGCTTGAAATTTAGCTATATGTGGTAGTTTTTCATACATAAGTTTGTTAAAGAAAGTTGCTACCAGTTATGTGATATTTCAGATGTGGCCAGTCTTCTGTTTTAAGCTTTTTTGCTTTCATGCAGCTTACAAAAGCTGAATTTATTTAGTACTGTTGTTCTTTTTAAAGACATCTTTATTCAGGTAAAATAGATAATTTCATACCTGGAAGCACAAGTATGATTGAAATTTAAATGTCATTTTGCAGGACATTAAAATCATCTAATAAATCGTTTACCTCTGAAACATAGAAAATAGAAACTATGAATGGAGAATTAAGTTTTCATTTTTTTGGTGCAAAGTACATATTAGGAGCAAATGCCTAATCTATCTATCTGTCTATCTATCTATCTATCTATCTATCTATCTATCTATCTATCTATCTATCTATCTATCTATCTATCTATCTATCTATCTATCTATCTATCTATCTATCTATCTATCTATCTATCTATCTATCTATCTCTATCTCTGTCTATGTATCTGTCTAGCTATGTGTCATCTCTGTAAATGGATTGACACCTCTAACTAAATCAAATGAGTAACTTTTTTTTTTACATTAATACATTGAAAGATAAAAGAAAAAACATGAATTGTTCAAAAAAAATAAAATAATTAACATTATAATATTATTTGGTAATTTTGCTGTGATATTTCTTGTTGGAAATAGCTCTTTGGAAAGCACAACATGTTAGTAGCATTTTTAAGTGATCTAATCTGTATTCTACACCAGACCTTTAGTTAGTCACCTTTGTTAGATTTTGAATTTATTACTATTTTATGTGATAAAGGTTTCTGAGAATTAATATTTAAACATGGCCATTTTGAGGTTTCTTGAGGACAGACGAAGGTCAGTTGCTGTGTAGGTTACATGTATTTTTGGAGTTCTACGTCAAGACAATGGGTGGAGATGTTTTACTTACTGTAATATACACAAGTGGGTGTTACGTTTGTGACAGGAGCATCACCACCTTTCTTGGAGCTAAAAGAAATTATGCTTAGCTTGGCTTTTAAAACAGTATAAGAATCCATGTGGTGTAAGTAGCTAGAAGGAACGCTGGGGTCACCCGACCCTACAGGGAGATGGGGGTAGGAAGCCCACCCTGCGGGAAGCCTTCACTATGGAAGTATCGGGGGAAGGGGCCCTATCTAGCAGATGATGTACCATCATATCATTCCGTCTGAAACCTTCTAAATTACCATCTTGCCATGTGTTACCAGCTGTCATTATGTAAGCATTGACTGTTTGCTTGTCTATCTTGAAGAATAAACGTTGTACTTTGGAAGAAAACCTGAATCTTGAATATTGGGAATGAAGCGCCTGGGAAGGATACTATTGACATAACACATGACACGTGTCAAAAATGTCCCCCCTCTCCCTCATTCAACAACCTTGCATGCATAAAATGATTTCTTAGCACCCTGCCAGTAAAGTAATACTTTTTCGGTCAGTCTTTAAGGGAGATTGTTGAAGGAAACACACCTGCCTTAGCAATAAAAATAGGCAACACCTGAATCTAAATTAATTCATAGAAGTAATACTACACATAACAGCACATGACAACAAGAATTAAGCAATGTCATTTTTACAAATAAAAGTGTGGGTAGAATTTGATTCTGTATATCAAAAGGAAATCTCACCAATGATATTGCTGTTGTATGCTCATGGCTACCCTCTCTGAGATGTACCAGAATGGCTTTTCAAAATGTAATCGACCATCTTAGTCATTGTACCGCAACTCTCAGAACCTCATTCAACATATTTAGAAGCTCATCAAAGCATATAAGTAACTGATACTCTAAAGTGTAGTGTAAACAGCAGAAATTTTGTAACGTATGTGAGAATTTAAAAGAGTGCAAGATATAAAGTATACAAGAAAATTGAAAAGTAAGATGCTGTGCATAGTTTACCATCCGAACCAAGGTAAACTAAGATAGTGTAGGTTAATGTATAACTAGACATGTGCAGTTCGTTTTGTTCCGAATTAAAATTCAGACAAGTTTTTGTTTTTCAGAAATTCGAATGTTTCCGAATTTCCTAATTACAATAGTACCAAATTTAAACAAATCCGAAATAACGAAAAAATATTTGAACAAAATTCGTAAACTTTTTGAATTCGAATAGGTTTCAAATTTCAATTTGAAAAGTTTTGGAATTTGAATAGTTTTCCAGTCTTCAAAGAGAATAAAATAGAATAGAAAATAAAGGAATATAATAGAAAAAAATAGACTAGAAAATAATATAACCGAAAAAAAAGAAAAGAATATAAAAAAAGAATAGAATATAATAGACTATAATATGATAGAAAAAATATTTGGTCAAAATTAAAAAAATAAATTGAATTTGAATAGGTTTCAAATTTCACTATGAAAAGTTTTGAATTTGAATAGTTTTCTAATCTTCAAAAAGAATAAAGTAGAAAATAAAGGAATAGAATACAAAAAAAACTAGACTAGAAAATAATATAACTGGAAATAAAAGAATAGAATAGACTAGAATATAATAGAAACAAATAGAATATCATAGAATAACATATATATATAACCATCTTCTGAAATTCAGATTTCAAATAGAATAAATTTGAATTAATAAAATAATAATATAGAAAAAAATAGAATTTAAAAAAAAACAATAGAATAGAAAGAATATAACCATTTCCCAAAATTCAAATAGAATCAATTTGAATTTGAATAAAAAAGCATAGACTAGAATAGAATGGAAAATAACAGAATAGTATAGAAAAAACAACAAAATAGAATAGAATAGAAATAATATAACCATCTTCTAAATTTCTAATTTTGAATAGAATCAATTTGAATTTGAATAGAAAAGAATAGAAAATAAAATAAAATAATAGACTAGAAAAGAATTGAATAGAATAAACAAAAAAAAAAGAATATAGCTTAAAAAACAATAAAATAAATTAGAATAGAAAGAATATAACCATTTCCTAAAATTCAACTTGAATTTGAACAGAATAGAAAATTGAATAGGAAAATTGTTATATTCATTTCATTGTGTTTTTTCTATACTATTGTGTTATTTTCTATTCTATTTTACTCTATTATTTTCTAGTTTATTTAAATTTGAGTTGATTCTATTTGAAGTCTGGAAAATGGTTATATTATTTATTTTCTATTCTATTGTTTTTTTTTTATTCTATTCTTTTCATATTCTATTCGAATTTCAGAAGATAGTTATAATCTTTATTTTTTATTCTATTCTATTCCTTTCTATTTTATTCTATTCTGTTCTTCTATTTTCTATCCTATTTTGTTCTGTTTTACTCTATTAAATTATACTCTTTTATTTTCTGTTATATTCTTTTCTATTCTATTTCTTTTTATTCTCTTGCTTTATTTTCTAAGCTATTTTATTCTCTTTGTAACATGGAAAACTTTTCGAATTAGAATACGATTTGAAATTGATTTCAAAACTTTTTGAATCGATCCGAATTCGAATTAGAAAAATTCTAATCGATTTAAAAAAGAGTAACTAAAACAAATTCTGAAAACCAATGAAATGAATTAAGACCCCTTTCACACTGAGACGCTTTACAGGCGCCTGCAAAGCACCTGTAAAGTGCCTCTCCAGTCTCTCCAATGTGAAAGCGCTGTAGCAGAAGTGTTGTTTTTTTCCTTTCACATTTAATTAATAGTTAGCGCTGTAGTACATTTCTCACTTACCAGAACGAGCGCTCCCATCTCATAGGTTGCTTCTGAGCATGCGCAGGTTTTTCACGCCGTTAAAACCCACACGTGATCATTTTTGCATTCTTGTGGCTACTTTTCTAACAAATTGTCTCCTGCAGAATGCAATTACAAGATTGGGGACAGAGAATTGTTAGCGATCATTTTAGCTCTTAAAGAATGGAGGCATCTACTCAAAGATACCACTGTGTCGCCCCTCATTAGGGATGAGATTCGTGTTCGACTTGAACATCGTATGTTCGACCGTTCGTCGAAATACGAACGTTACGGGCCGTTCGTGCCAAATTCAAGTGGCGCGTCACGGCCCATAATTCACTGCGGCATCGCAGTGCATTGCTGGCTGATGATTGGCCAAGCATGCACTGTAACCTGGAGAGCCACAGTGGCTTTGGCAAAATATGGCTCAGGGGGTTTAGTACACGCCCGCCTGCAGGTAGGCCTTGTGTAATGTGTTGCGGCGGTGGTTAAAGACAGACAGACATAGAGAGAGACAGTGTCAATTTTTCTAGGTAGATAGAGCAGGCAGGCTAGTCAGTTAAAGTTACAGTGTGTAGAGGATATATATGCTTCCCAGGTGTTGTACATATATTTATACACTGTAAAGTTTGGCTAGATAAGCTATTCCTAATTTACTGGCAGGCAGTTGATTGTGCTAGCTGCAGTATTCTCACGTGGTGTATTGCCTGTGTCCTCTGTAGTTTGCAACTAAAGCTACTTGGTGTGTACTGCACGTGTCCTCTGTAGTTTGCACCTAAAGCTACTTGGTGTGTACTGGCCGTGTCCTCTGTAGTTTGCACCTAAAGCTACTTGGTGTGGACTGCACGTGTCCTCTGTAGTTTGCACCTAAAGCTACTTGGTGTGTATTGCACATGTCCTCTGTAGTTTGCACCTAAAGCTACTCGGTGTGTACTGCCCGTGTCCTCTGTAGTTTGCACCTAAAGCTACTTGGTGTGTACTGGCCATGTCCTCTGTAGTTTGCACCTAAAGCTACTTGGAGTGTACTGGCCGTGTCTTCTGTAGTTTGCACCTAAAGCTACTTGGTGTGTACTGCACGTGTCCTCTGTAGTTTGCACCTAAAGCTACTTGGTGTGTACAGCACGTGTCCTCTGTAGTTTGCACCTAAAGCTACTTGGTGTGCACTGCCTGTGTCCTCTGTAGTTTGCACCTAAAGCTACGAGGTGTGTGTACTGCCTTTGTCCTCTGCAGGCCATTAGTATGTCTGGAAGGACAACAAGGAGAGGCAGAGAGTCACGAGGGCAAGCAGGCTCTGTGTCTAGAGGCAACAGTGCTAGTCGTGGACACGGTGCATCCTCATCAGCACGTGGCCGTTGGACAAGCTCGTCCTTGTTTTCGGCAGCTGGTGGTGTTGAGCCGCAACATGCCGAAGACTTGGTAGAGTGGATGACCAAGCAGTCCTCATCCTCCTCATCCTCTCTCACCCAGGCTCAGGGTACTTTGTCTGGCAAAGTAGCTGCCAAGGCTTCCTCTTCCCTCTGCTCAATGGCATCAGTCACTCCTTCCCTAGCCCCACCATGTCCTGCTGAGGAGTCCTCCGAACTGTTTGACCACAGTGTTGGGTACATGCTGCATGAGGATGCGCAGCGTTTTGAAGGCTCCGATGATGGTACACAGATAGAGGAAGGCAGTAACATGAGCCCAGAGAGAGGGGGTGGCCAAGAAGGACAGCAATCTGGCAGTCATGTTCCCCCAGCTGCAGCATACTGCCAGGTTTTCTACAGTGATGAGGAGGGAGGGGATGATGAGGATACTGACTCTACGTGGGTGCCTTATAGGAGAGAGGAGGAGGAGGAGACAAAGGCACATCTCAAACGAGGCAGGATGCCCTCCAGGGGCCAGCTTAAGGGTAGCACACTGACTGCATTGCAACGCAGAGCTACGCATATGCAGGGCGCTGCTGTGTCTCAGCATTATTGCAAAAGTTCTTTGGTGTGGGCACCACATGCTTGACCAGACATATATCGACCTTCCATGCAGTTCGTTGGCAAGCGTACCTCAAAGACCCACACCAAAGAACAAAGCGGACCTCCCCTTGCCCCTCATCAGCTGGGATCTCCAACCCCACTATAGCCTCAGTCCTCTCTGAAGCCTGCACTGATAGGACTGAAGGTGAAGAGTTAGGTGTGTCACAGCCTAGTACATGCGGGCAATCTACTATCGGTACACCGATGGCAGATTGTACTAGGCAAATTTCCCTGCCCCAGCTGCTGCAAAGCCAGAAGAAGTTCTCTCCCAGCCATCCACATGCCCAGCGGTTGAATGATAGCTTAGCGAAATTGCTAGCACTTCAACTGCTGCCCTTTCAGTTGGTAGATTCTGCCCCCTTCCGTGAGTTTGTGGAATGTGCGGTACCTCAGTGGCAAGTTCCCAAACGCCACTGCTGGGTACATGTACAGAACGTACCTGTACGTACATCTGCCCAGCCGTGCTATTCTGCTGACGTATATATGCAGGAGGCGGTCCTTAAGTGGTTAAAGTCTATGGGACTCGAACATTTGAAATCTAAAGTGATCATTTTAAAGGCTAATATGCAAGTTATTGTCCTAAAAATAAGTGTTTGGGGACCTGGGTCCTGTCCCAGGGGACATGTTTTAATGAAAAGCAGTGAATTTAATAATGCTAAAAGTGAAACAATAAAAGTGAAATATTACTTTAAATTTTGTACCTAGGGGGGTGTAAAGTTAGCATGTGAAATATCGCATGTTTCCCGTACTTAGAACTGTCCCTGCACAAAGTGTCATTTCTGAAAGGAAAAAAAGTCATTTAAAACCGGACTTGGGGCTATAATGAAAAAAAAGCATGGGAGTCCCCCCAAATTCAATTACCAGGCCCTTCAGATCTGGTATGGATATTGAGGGGAACCCCGCCGTCAATTTAAAAAAAAAAATGATGTGGGGTTCCCCCCAAATATCCATTCTAGACCCTTCAGGTCTGGTGTGGATTTTAAGGGGAACTCCACCCCAATTTTTTTTTTAAATGGCGTGGAGTTCGCCCAAAAGTCCACACCAGACCCCTTATCTGAGCATGTTAACCTGGCCGGCCGCAGAAAAGAGGGGGGACAGAGTGCGGCCCCCCCTCTCCTGAACCGTACCAGGCCACATGCCCTCAACATGGGGAGGATGTCCCCATGTTGATGGGGACAAGGGCCTCATCCCCACAACCCTTGCCCGGTGGTTGTGGGGGTCTGCGGGCGGGGGGCTTATCAGAATCTGGAAGACCCCTTTAACAAAGGGGACCCCCAGATCCTGGCCCCCCCTATGTGAATTGGTAATGGGGTACATTGTACCCCTATCATTTCACGAAGGAAGTGTAAATAGTTGTGAAAAACACACATACCGTAGAAAAAAGTCCTTTATTAATAAAAAAAAAGAAAAAAATACAGCGATGGTAATCCACTCGGTCCGGCTCCCTGCTCCAACGTTGTCTGTATCCAGCGAAGGGTGATCTCCTCTCTGGTCCAGCAATGAGAAGATCGTCCGGGATCCAGAGCAGCATCGCCGGCCTCCTCTCTCTGCCGGACACAGCCCAATGAATGATGCAGCTGGAGCTTTGACATTTCTTATATTTGTGAGGCGGGGCCATCGTCACGTGACCTTGTCCCCCTCTGACGCACCCTCTGCTACGTCACTGGGGAAGTCCAGGCTTCCCCCATTGTGTCAGAGGGGGACAAGGTCACGTGACGGTGGCCCCGCCTCACAAATATAAGAAATGTCAAAGCTCCAGCCACGTCATTCGCTGGGCTGTGTCCTCTTTTCTGCGGCCGGCCAGGTTAACGTGCTTGGATAAGGGGTCTGGTGTGGATTTTTGGGGGAACTCCACGCCGTTTTAAAAAAAATTTGGGTAAGTCCTATGTGACGAAACATGTTGGTGCATGGTCACACAGTTAGCATCTGAACCGACGTGATACGTCAATCCGTGTGGCGCGTCAAGCTTGACAAGGAACCAGGAAAGAAAGCTTCCAGAGTGTTTGCAATGCAGTGGAGCGGTGAGAATACCTTTGGCTGATCGTAAGTCCGCCGTGACCATTATTACACCAGTTGAGGATATTGAGGAGAATTGTGTTGCTGTGATTCATTGCTGAATTTTAAAGTATGTTTGTGAGTGCAACTTTTGAAGATTTGTGCGTGGTGTTTTATTAAAACTGACCATTCGGTATTACACTATTGTGCACTTCCTTTTTTTCTTATCATCTATGTGGAGCTATTTGGATCACACTGTAGGGAACGGAAATCCTGTCTAATCTATTGGAGAGGTCTTGGTTTAAGTTTCTTTGCCAAAGCACGCAAGTGTTAGGCTGCATTCACACCTAGGCGTAGGCGTTACAGGCGTTTTTTCGCGCGGTTTTTTTAAGCGTTTTGGCGCGCGTTTGCGCAGAGCGACGTCCAGCGTTTTTTTTTTTTTTTGCCCAATAGTAAAATAGATCACCTCTGTCATCATTTGTTGCTATGTTAAAGGTTTGTTTTTCCTCTTCCTGGGTGATAATTCCTCTTCCGGGTCATCCTTGTGCTTCTGACTCCATTGTGAAAATGAGTGATGACGAGATAGCTTTGTTCATGGCAGCAGCCACTGCTAGCCAATATCTTATTAACGAGAGGCAGAGAAAAAGGAAGAGGCAACGCAGATTTTGGATACACCCCGTCATTGCTGATCGGGAAGAAAGAGGGCAATTTTGGGTGATGTACCAAGACCTCCGTGACCATGAAGACAAATTTCTGGACTACACCAGAATGTCCATAAAAAGGTTAGTAAAAAATTATCTGGAATCATTTTTTTTTTTACATTGTACCATTTGGGTTGCCACCTTTTCTTCAAGTCAAACATGTACACTTCAGCGGTGCACAACTATTTTTTTTAATACTATGAACTATACATATATTTTACAGTGAGACCAATACAAGGACAGTCCTTAATGAGCAAGTCTGCACTCTAGGAAGGTCCAGATCCAGTGCAGTCCTGCCGTGCATTAATGTGCTCCAAACGGAGATAAATCCTAATCTCCAGTGTAAAAATAAAAATGCAATCAAAAAATGAAGATACGAAAAGTACACGGAAAACAGTCCTGAAGGAAATATATATGAGACCCTTAGATCCGTAATATAGGTGAAAATAGGATAGTTGAGCCAACACCAAAGTTATATGTAAACACCTTTGGTGAACCCAGCTGCTCACCTCGAGTTGACCACAATATGTCCAGGTTAAAATGGTCTAGATGGTTACAATCCACAAATAACACATGTAAGTCTCCATCCGATGTTTAACATGAAAAAACAAAGTAAAAAGACAAAAAGAGGCTGATGGTGAAATACCGTCACAAAAAAGATATTAGCAAATGGGATCTTGGCGAATGGGAATGCACTCACATGTGAGTGAGAGATCTCAGACTCATATCCACGAGTACCGCACTCGTCGGTCCCTCTATCTTTCCTCTGCTTCTTTCCACTAATTCTCAGGGTTCAGATGCTGGCTGTTTTGATCTCCCCAGGGTTTCTCAGTGTGTGACACTGTCTCAGCTGCTGTGGGCTTGTAGTAACTCCTATCCCTCTCTCATTAGCTCAGATGGAGCGCTCAGGTGGCGTTTGCAATGTGAAAAGGGGTGAAAGAAACATACCCATAGTATAGCCCAGTCAGCAATGTAAACCGATTTTATTAAAAGCAACAGTTAAAACTCACATATCAATGCGGGAACTCAGCAACAATCCTTACGAGCGGCGAACTCGTATGTCCGTTCGTCAGATGTTTGTGGTGTGTCCTGCCTACCAATCCCGACGCGTATCGTCACGATCACGTGACTTCATCAGGGGATGATGTAGGGGACACATAGACAGACATTTATAGTCTGTGTTAATGAGCACCCGGCGGCCATTTTGTCGGAGCTCATAGAGAATGACTACGCTGCCTGTGTTCTGATCGCGCCGTGCTGTGTAGTGCAAGCCGCGCCCGTGGACAAATCAGAGAACGGGGGTACAGATCATGCAAAACGCACAAAAGGCGTCTCATGCGATCGGACCAGCAATGGAATGTCACGATGGACAAACCAATATAAGGAAATATAAAAGAACATAAAAGCACAGAGGAGGGTCTGAGGCTATAAAAGCGACATATCCTGATACTGTGTGGGGCCGTGGTAAAAACAGTCAAACATATTGAAAAATATATGTATATGGCCCAAGTCTATATTGTATTAATATACAAAAAGGATTATATAAGGGGATATTGGAGCTAATTAGAAGAGAAAAGGTGGTGGGTAAAGCAAAGGGAGGGGCGGAAGGGAATAGGGATGTGGAGAATATCTCCCTAAGTGAAACATCTTCAAAAATACATATGTGCCAGATAGCCAGTTTAGAGAGAGGTGACCATAATAATGTCAAGTGTAAATATACTCAGACATGAGGGTATGTCAAGGGGTGTCGGACATATCGATTCTAGCTTTATGTGATGTGAGGTATGTATTCATGTAGCACACATGCTGCATGGATACGGGTGATACAGTGACAGTAACTGCATGTGCAGTCAGCGACTAAGCTCACAGCGGGGGGCCTAGCTAGGGGGACCTAGTGGCGTGATAGGGAAGTGAAAAGAGATGGGGCATGTGGAATTCATGTGCCAGTGGGTAAGTGGCCATACATATGAATAATGAAGCAACATTTACTGGTTGTATGGTAATGGTAACTCTGTTACATAGGCCAATATTTAAACAAATTATATGATATAATTTTTAAAATTAAATTAAAAATTAGTTTGGAAGACATGGAAGCTATAAGGGGGACATCCTCAGATACCAGAAGAAACGAGACCGTATCGAAAAAAATGGGGCATGATGTACCACAACATATGACGTACAGCCAAATGTCATCTATAACATATATAGTAAGAGAGACCATCTGCAAAGTAAAACTAAAAGTCACTGAGAAAACAATTGAGGTCAAATTCTATATTTAAACCTTTGGGTGCAAAAGTGTCCATGGAGAATATGTACTTCGACTCTATTTGGCTCAGTGTTCTGACTTTGTGGCCGCCACGCCAAGGTCGGGAGTAGGGCACTATCCCCCAAAACCTTAAGTGTGTAGGATCTTTCTGATGTACTTCGGCGAAATGGCGGGATACACTGTGTTTTGGGAAACCGCTTTCGATATTTTTAACGTGCTCTTTAATGCGGATTCTCAAGAGCCTTTTGGTGCGCCCAATGTATTGGAGGCCGCAGCTGCACTCCAAACAGTAGACTGCACCTTCAGTGTGGCACCCAATGAATTCTTTGACCTCATATTGACTCCCATTACTATTGGACTGAAACTTGGTTACTTTCAGGTTGGGTATACGGGTATGAGTGCATGAATAGCATCTCTTACAGGGATAAAACCCTTTTCCCGTGAAAAAGGAGAATGCTTTTTTCGGGGGGTCAATCACATTTTTGACCAGTTGGTCGCGCAAAGTAGGCGCACGTGTGTATATAAACCTTGGTTTATTGGGCAATATCTCCTTTAGACCCGAATCTGATTTTAGAATATGCCAGTGGCGTAGAATGATCTTCTCTATTTTTTTATGCTGTACATTAAACTCTAAAATAATGGGAACCTGGTCTTTCCTGCTAGCAGGCCTACGGGTTTCTAGAAGTTGACTTCTTTGTAACTCAGTTACTTCTCTTATTTTGTCTTGGATAAATGTTCCTTCATATCCCTTCTCTATAAACCTATCGCCTATTTTGTTGGCCTGGGTCTGAAATTCCTCAATGGTCGTGCAGTTCCGCCTTAGCCGTACCAGCTGCCCTTTGGGTATGTTAAACAACCAATTCTTGTGGTGGCAGCTGGTGATGGGGAGGTAGCTATTGCGGTCAACGTTTTTAAAAAATGTTCTCGTGCTGAACATATTGTTCGTCCGGCTGATTTCCAGGTCTAAAAATGGTATCACTTTCTCTTCGATTTGCCAAGTCAGAACGATATTGACATAGTTGTCGTTTAGTTTCTCAAAAAACGATATAAGCGACTGGCAATCGCCTTTCCATAGAACGAAAATATCGTCTATGTACCTCTTGTACAATAGAAGATCTGATGGGGGATCTTGAAAGACGACCTCTTCTTCCCATTTGGACATGAAGAGTCCTGCTACGCTAGGTGCGAACTTGGCCCCCATAGCAACCCCAGTTCGTTGTGAGTAATACTTGTTCCCGTACCAAAAGTGACTGTGTTTCAGACAGAAGTCCAGACACTTGATCAGATATTTCCTCTGGAGGCATGGGAGCTTAGTGTATTTACGGAGGCCCCACTTTGTAGCATCACATGCCAGATGGTGGGGAATGATTGTATACAAAGAGGATACGTCTGCTGTCGCCATCAGAAGTGGACCATCAATATCTGTACCATCCAGGAGTTTCAGCATCTCTTTTGTATCTTTCAGATACGCACGAGTTTTCTGCACGGCCGATTGCAGATATCGATCAATATATTGGCCAAGTCTGGCAGTAATAGATTCAATCCCGTTCACTATCGGGCGGAAAGGTGGGGTTAGTGGATCCTTGTGTATTTTAGGCAGTGCGTAAATAATAGGCGTCCTACAGGCTTCTGGGACAAGATATTTCGCCTCCCTTTTATCTAGGATATTCTTCCTAATGCCTAGTTGGACTACCTGTTCTAGATCCTTTTTCCATTTATGGATGGGATTTTTAGATAGTACACTATATGTATCAGAATCCTCTAATAATTTCATCATTCCAGTATGATATTGTTCAGTTGTTTGGATGACGATCCCTCCTCCCTTATCCGAAGGTCTTATTACGAGATTTTTTCTTTTTGTGAGTCTGCTAATGCCAGTTTTTATGGAAATAGGTTCTTCCACTTTTTTGAGATTCAGGTTCTTAATTTCTTCAGTTACCATTTGTTTAAAAACCTCAATATGTTTCCCATCTTTTAATTTGGGGTTAAAGGTAGACCTATTCCTCAGATGACTATGCACCACTTGTTGATTATCGCAGGTCTGGGTCACAAAGGGTTTCTCTAGCATATACTTTTTAATATTTAATTTGCGAACATATTTTTGTATGCCGATGTAAGTTTGGAATTTATCCAAATTCCTCACTGGTGCATACTTCAAACCTTTGTCCAGTACTGCAATTTCTTCAGCTGTAAGTGGTGTGTCAGTGAGGTTGAAGATCCCTTCCCCTATTAGTCTCTTCTTCTGTTTTCTCTTCCCTGCTCTGCAGCCTCTTTTCTTGTGGGACTTTTTTGTTTCGATTCTTCCTGTCTCCTTGGAGGATGATATACTGTTCCTCGATCTAAAAAAGCCGATGGATAATTGTATCCTTGTTCTTGACGAAGATCTAAATCTCGTCTTCCATCTCTATGGGTATCACGCAAATCCCTCAAGGGGGCATAGTAATTGTTAGTATGTATCGGACTTCTTTCCCTAGGCCTCATTTGGGGTGGTGGTTCGTGCCTATGATTTGGAGTCCTCCTATATGGCTGATCTCCATAATGGTAATCCCCTCTGTGTTCTCTGTTGTTATAGTATCCACTGGGATACACAGGACTTCTAGTTTGGTAGTAGGGTACATCAGGTGGTTCTCTGTCGTCCCTTACTCCTGGGTTTGTTTTGTTCCAATTGTTATATGGTTTTTTGTTTTTATTTTTTCTTTTGGGTTTTTTCCAGCCTTGTTGTGGTGTATATCCATTCGGTTGTGGTTGCCTCCAAGGGGTGCGAGGGGAGATATTTCTTGGGTATCCATTCCTTTCGTCACCATATTGGTTTCTAGGGTAGTCATCCCTTGATCTTTCTTCTCTCCTATCTCTATGGTCTATTCCCAAAAGTGGTGGGATAGGATTCATCTGTGGCCTTATTTGAGGTGGGACTCCCCTTTCTGGTGTGGAAAAGGTGGAACTGGGATCCGTGGGTTCCAGTGGTTTAGCCTTATTTTGCCACTTGAAGACTACATCGTTTTTGTAATCAGTGATGTCTCTGGTGTATTTTTTACTTTTTCTCAATTTGACTTCCGTATCCTTGGTCACTAGGTCTTTGTTTAATTGGGTAGTTAATCGTGTAAATTCTGCCGTATCTTTATGTGTATCTAATTGTGTTTTCAAAGTGGCTAGTGTAGCATCTATCTTGCGAAGCTTCTTTTGCTTCCTCTTCAATAAAAGATGTAGAAGCTCCATCCCTTTAAGGTTGAAAAACCTAAACCATTCGTCAATTGACTCCTGTTCGCATAGACCATCATTGGGGGGTACATCCCACCTGAGACGTCTCGGCACAATGTTGGCTTTAATGTACCGGTCAAAGGTGGTGATGTCCCACCAAGTATTGATCTTCTTTTCCAGACCATGTCCCAACTTGCGTATCAAGTGTTGGACATTGCTGGGGTCTTTGGGGGGGGGGTCTTCATCGTTGAACACAAGGTCTAAATCGACTTCTCGCTGTTCAACAAAGGTGAAGAGATCCATGACTGCTGCTGGAGTGATAAAGCAAGGTGAATAAAATATAGATAGAGTAAACTCCTGCGCTGTCTGAAAAGTGAAAGGAGGGGGACAAACTAAAAATACTGCTGCAAATATAAAAGTCTACCTCGATAGACTAAAGTGAAACAGAAAGATTAAATTGCAATACTTGCGCTGTAAGGTGTGGGACAGGGAGTATGTAATGGACAGTAATATTTATGAGTGACTGGTGAAAATATTATTTGGTGAAAACAATATTATAAAACATATAACAGTGAGACCAATACAAGGACAGTCCTTAATGAGCAAGTCTGCACTCTAGGAAGGTCCAGATCCAGTGCAGTCCTGCCGTGCATTAATGTGCTCCAAACGGAGATAAATCCTAATCTCCAGTGTAAAAATAAAAATGCAATCAAAAAATGAAGATACGAAAAGTACACGGAAAACAGTCCTGAAGGAAATATATATGAGACCCTTAGATCCGTAATATAGGTGAAAATAGGATAGTTGAGCCAACACCAAAGTTATATGTAAACACCTTTGGTGAACCCAGCTGCTCACCTCGAGTTGACCACAATATGTCCAGGTTAAAATGGTCTAGATGGTTACAATCCACAAATAACACATGTAAGTCTCCATCCGATGTTTAACATGAAAAAACAAAGTAAAAAGACAAAAAGAGGCTGATGGTGAAATACCGTCACAAAAAAGATATTAGCAAATGGGATCTTGGCGAATGGGAATGCACTCACATGTGAGTGAGAGATCTCAGACTCATATCCACGAGTACCGCACTCGTCGGTCCCTCTATCTTTCCTCTGCTTCTTTCCACTAATTCTCAGGGTTCAGATGCTGGCTGTTTTGATCTCCCCAGGGTTTCTCAGTGTGTGACACTGTCTCAGCTGCTGTGGGCTTGTAGTAACTCCTATCCCTCTCTCATTAGCTCAGATGGAGCGCTCAGGTGGCGTTTGCAATGTGAAAAGGGGTGAAAGAAACATACCCATAGTATAGCCCAGTCAGCAATGTAAACCGATTTTATTAAAAGCAACAGTTAAAACTCACATATCAATGCGGGAACTCAGCAACAATCCTTACGAGCGGCGAACTCGTATGTCCGTTCGTCAGATGTTTGTGGTGTGTCCTGCCTACCAATCCCGACGCGTATCGTCACGATCACGTGACTTCATCAGGGGATGATGTAGGGGACACATAGACAGACATTTATAGTCTGTGTTAATGAGCACCCGGCGGCCATTTTGTCGGAGCTCATAGAGAATGACTACGCTGCCTGTGTTCTGATCGCGCCGTGCTGTGTAGTGCAAGCCGCGCCCGTGGACAAATCAGAGAACGGGGGTACAGATCATGCAAAACGCACAAAAGGCGTCTCATGCGATCGGACCAGCAATGGAATGTCACGATGGACAAACCAATATAAGGAAATATAAAAGAACATAAAAGCACAGAGGAGGGTCTGAGGCTATAAAAGCGACATATCCTGATACTGTGTGGGGCCGTGGTAAAAACAGTCAAACATATTGAAAAATATATGTATATGGCCCAAGTCTATATTGTATTAATATACAAAAAGGATTATATAAGGGGATATTGGAGCTAATTAGAAGAGAAAAGGTGGTGGGTAAAGCAAAGGGAGGGGCGGAAGGGAATAGGGATGTGGAGAATATCTCCCTAAGTGAAACATCTTCAAAAATACATATGTGCCAGATAGCCAGTTTAGAGAGAGGTGACCATAATAATGTCAAGTGTAAATATACTCAGACATGAGGGTATGTCAAGGGGTGTCGGACATATCGATTCTAGCTTTATGTGATGTGAGGTATGTATTCATGTAGCACACATGCTGCATGGATACGGGTGATACAGTGACAGTAACTGCATGTGCAGTCAGCGACTAAGCTCACAGCGGGGGGCCTAGCTAGGGGGACCTAGTGGCGTGATAGGGAAGTGAAAAGAGATGGGGCATGTGGAATTCATGTGCCAGTGGGTAAGTGGCCATACATATGAATAATGAAGCAACATTTACTGGTTGTATGGTAATGGTAACTCTGTTACATAGGCCAATATTTAAACAAATTATATGATATAATTTTTAAAATTAAATTAAAAATTAGTTTGGAAGACATGGAAGCTATAAGGGGGACATCCTCAGATACCAGAAGAAACGAGACCGTATCGAAAAAAATGGGGCATGATGTACCACAACATATGACGTACAGCCAAATGTCATCTATAACATATATAGTAAGAGAGACCATCTGCAAAGTAAAACTAAAAGTCACTGAGAAAACAATTGAGGTCAAATTCTATATTTAAACCTTTGGGTGCAAAAGTGTCCATGGAGAATATGTACTTCGACTCTATTTGGCTCAGTGTTCTGACTTTGTGGCCGCCACGCCAAGGTCGGGAGTAGGGCACTATCCCCCAAAACCTTAAGTGTGTAGGATCTTTCTGATGTACTTCGGCGAAATGGCGGGATACACTGTGTTTTGGGAAACCGCTTTCGATATTTTTAACATGCTCTTTAATGCGGATTCTCAAGAGCCTTTTGGTGCGCCCAATGTATTGGAGGCCGCAGCTGCACTCCAAACAGTAGACTGCACCTTCAGTGTGGCACCCAATGAATTCTTTGACCTCATATTGACTCCCATTACTATTGGACTGAAACTTGGTTACTTTCAGGTTGGGTATACGGGTATGAGTGCATGAATAGCATCTCTTACAGGGATAAAACCCTTTTCCCGTGAAAAAGGAGAATGCTTTTTTCGGGGGGTCAATCACATTTTTGACCAGTTGGTCGCGCAAAGTAGGCGCACGTGTGTATATAAACCTTGGTTTATTGGGCAATATCTCCTTTAGACCCGAATCTGATTTTAGAATATGCCAGTGGCGTAGAATGATCTTCTCTATTTTTTTATGCTGTACATTAAACTCTAAAATAATGGGAACCTGGTCTTTCCTGCTAGCAGGCCTACGGGTTTCGAGAAGTTGACTTCTTTGTAACTCAGTTACTTCTCTTATTTTGTCTTGGATAAATGTTCCTTCATATCCCTTCTCTATAAACCTATCGCCTATTTTGTTGGCCTGGGTCTGAAATTCCTCAATGGTCGTGCAGTTCCGCCTTAGCCGTACCAGCTGCCCTTTGGGTATGTTAAACAACCAATTCTTGTGGTGGCAGCTGGTGATGGGGAGGTAGCTATTACGGTCAACGTTTTTAAAAAATGTTCTCGTGCTGAACGTATTGTTCGTCCGGCTGATTTCCAAGTCTAAGAATGGTATCACTTTCTCTTCGATTTGCCAAGTCAGAACGATATTGACATAGTTGTCGTTTAGTTTCTCAAAAAACGATATAAGCGACTGGCAATCGCCTTTCCATAGAACGAAAATATCGTCTATGTACCTCTTGTACAATAGAAGATCTGATGGGGGATCTTGAAAGACGACCTCTTCTTCCCATTTGGACATGAAGAGTCCTGCTACGCTAGGTGCGAACTTGGCCCCCATAGCAACCCCAGTTCGTTGTGAGTAATACTTGTTCCCGTACCAAAAGTGACTGTGTTTCAGACAGAAGTCCAGACACTTGATCAGATATTTCCTCTGGAGGCATGGGAGCTTAGTGTATTTACGGAGGCCCCACTTTGTAGCATCACATGCCAGATGGTGGGGAATGATCGTATACAAAGAGGATACGTCTGCTGTCGCCATCAGAAGTGGACCATCAATATCTGTACCATCCAGGAGTTTCAGCATCTCTTTTGTATCTTTCAGATACGCACGAGTTTTCTGCACGGCCGATTGCAGATATCGATCAATATATTGGCCAAGTCTGGCAGTAATAGATTCAATCCCGTTCACTATCGGGCGGAAAGGTGGGGTTAGTGGATCCTTGTGTATTTTAGGCAGTGCGTAAATAATAGGCGTCCTACAGGCTTCTGGGACAAGATATTTCGCCTCCCTTTTATCTAGGATATTCTTCCTAATGCCTAGTTGGACTACCTGTTCTAGATCCTTTTTCCATTTATGGATGGGATTTTTAGATAGTACACTATATGTATCAGAATCCTCTAATAATTTCATCATTCCAGTATGATATTGTTCAGTTGTTTGGATGACGATCCCTCCTCCCTTATCCGAAGGTCTTATTACGAGATTTTTTCTTTTTGTGAGTCTGCTAATGCCAGTTTTTATGGAAATAGGTTCTTCCACTTTTTTGAGATTCAGGTTCTTAATTTCTTCAGTTACCATTTGTTTAAAAACCTCAATATGTTTCCCATCTTTTAATTTGGGGTTAAAGGTAGACCTATTCCTCAGATGACTATGCACCACTTGTTGATTATCGCAGGTCTGGGTCACAAAGGGTTTCTCTAGCATATACTTTTTAATATTTAATTTGCGAACATATTTTTGTATGCCGATGTAAGTTTGGAATTTATCCAAATTCCTCACTGGTGCATACTTCAAACCTTTGTCCAGTACTGCAATTTCTTCAGCTTCTGCAGGATCTTCAACCTCACTGACACACCACTTACAGCTGAAGAAATTGCAGTACTGGACAAAGGTTTGAAGTATGCACCAGTGAGGAATTTGGATAAATTCCAAACTTACATCGGCATACAAAAATATGTTCGCAAATTAAATATTAAAAAGTATATGCTAGAGAAACCCTTTGTGACCCAGACCTGCGATAATCAACAAGTGGTGCATAGTCATCTGAGGAATAGGTCTACCTTTAACCCCAAATTAAAAGATGGGAAACATATTGAGGTTTTTAAACAAATGGTAACTGAAGAAATTAAGAACCTGAATCTCAAAAAAGTGGAAGAACCTATTTCCATAAAAACTGGCATTAGCAGACTCACAAAAAGAAAAAATCTCGTAATAAGACCTTCGGATAAGGGAGGAGGGATCGTCATCCAAACAACTGAACAATATCATACTGGAATGATGAAATTATTAGAGGATTCTGATACATATAGTGTACTATCTAAAAATCCCATCCATAAATGGAAAAAGGATCTAGAACAGGTAGTCCAACTAGGCATTAGGAAGAATATCCTAGATAAAAGGGAGGCGAAATATCTTGTCCCAGAAGCCTGTAGGACGCCTATTATTTACGCACTGCCTAAAATACACAAGGATCCACTAACCCCACCTTTCCGCCCGATAGTGAACGGGATTGAATCTATTACTGCCAGACTTGGCCAATATATTGATCGATATCTGCAATCGGCCGTGCAGAAAACTCGTGCGTATCTGAAAGATACAAAAGAGATGCTGAAACTCCTGGATGGTACAGATATTGATGGTCCACTTCTGATGGCGACAGCAGACGTATCCTCTTTGTATACGATCATTCCCCACCATCTGGCATGTGATGCTACAAAGTGGGGCCTCCGTAAATACACTAAGCTCCCATGCCTCCAGAGGAAATATCTGATCAAGTGTCTGGACTTCTGTCTGAAACACAGTCACTTTTGGTACGGGAACAAGTATTACTCACAACGAACTGGGGTTGCTATGGGGGCCAAGTTCGCACCTAGCGTAGCAGGACTCTTCATGTCCAAATGGGAAGAAGAGGTCGTCTTTCAAGATCCCCCATCAGATCTTCTATTGTACAAGAGGTACATAGACGATATTTTCGTTCTATGGAAAGGCGATTGCCAGTCGCTTATATCGTTTTTTGAGAAACTAAACGACAACTATGTCAATATCGTTCTGACTTGGCAAATCGAAGAGAAAGTGATACCATTCTTAGACTTGGAAATCAGCCGGACGAACAATACGTTCAGCACGAGAACATTTTTTAAAAACGTTGACCGTAATAGCTACCTCCCCATCACCAGCTGCCACCACAAGAATTGGTTGTTTAACATACCCAAAGGGCAGCTGGTACGGCTAAGGCGGAACTGCACGACCATTGAGGAATTTCAGACCCAGGCCAACAAAATAGGCGATAGGTTTATAGAGAAGGGATATGAAGGAACATTTATCCAAGACAAAATAAGAGAAGTAACTGAGTTACAAAGAAGTCAACTTCTCGAAACCCGTAGGCCTGCTAGCAGGAAAGACCAGGTTCCCATTATTTTAGAGTTTAATGTACAGCATAAAAAAATAGAGAAGATCATTCTACGCCACTGGCATATTCTAAAATCAGATTCGGGTCTAAAGGAGATATTGCCCAATAAACCAAGGTTTATATACACACGTGCGCCTACTTTGCGCGACCAACTGGTCAAAAATGTGATTGACCCCCCGAAAAAAGCATTCTCCTTTTTCACGGGAAAAGGGTTTTATCCCTGTAAGAGATGCTATTCATGCACTCATACCCGTATACCCAACCTGAAAGTAACCAAGTTTCAGTCCAATAGTAATGGGAGTCAATATGAGGTCAAAGAATTCATTGGGTGCCACACTGAAGGTGCAGTCTACTGTTTGGAGTGCAGCTGCGGCCTCCAATACATTGGGCGCACCAAAAGGCTCTTGAGAATCCGCATTAAAGAGCACGTTAAAAATATCGAAAGCGGTTTCCCAAAACACAGTGTATCCCGCCATTTCGCCGAAGTACATCAGAAAGATCCTACACACTTAAGGTTTTGGGGGATAGTGCCCTACTCCCGACCTTGGCGTGGCGGCCACAAAGTCAGAACACTGAGCCAAATAGAGTCGAAGTACATATTCTCCATGGACACTTTTGCACCCAAAGGTTTAAATATAGAATTTGACCTCAATTGTTTTCTCAGTGACTTTTAGTTTTACTTTGCAGATGGTCTCTCTTACTATATATGTTATAGATGACATTTGGCTGTACGTCATATGTTGTGGTACATCATGCCCCATTTTTTTCGATACGGTCTCGTTTCTTCTGGTATCTGAGGATGTCCCCCTTATAGCTTCCATGTCTTCCAAACTAATTTTTAATTTAATTTTAAAAATTATATCATATAATTTGTTTAAATATTGGCCTATGTAACAGAGTTACCATTACCATACAACCAGTAAATGTTGCTTCATTATTCATATGTATGGCCACTTACCCACTGGCACATGAATTCCACATGCCCCATCTCTTTTCACTTCCCTATCACGCCACTAGGTCCCCCTAGCTAGGCCCCCCGCTGTGAGCTTAGTCGCTGACTGCACATGCAGTTACTGTCACTGTATCACCCGTATCCATGCAGCATGTGTGCTACATGAATACATACCTCACATCACATAAAGCTAGAATCGATATGTCCGACACCCCTTGACATACCCTCATGTCTGAGTATATTTACACTTGACATTATTATGGTCACCTCTCTCTAAACTGGCTATCTGGCACATATGTATTTTTGAAGATGTTTCACTTAGGGAGATATTCTCCACATCCCTATTCCCTTCCGCCCCTCCCTTTGCTTTACCCACCACCTTTTCTCTTCTAATTAGCTCCAATATCCCCTTATATAATCCTTTTTGTATATTAATACAATATAGACTTGGGCCATATACATATATTTTTCAATATGTTTGACTGTTTTTACCACGGCCCCACACAGTATCAGGATATGTCGCTTTTATAGCCTCAGACCCTCCTCTGTGCTTTTATGTTCTTTTATATTTCCTTATATTGGTTTGTCCATCGTGACATTCCATTGCTGGTCCGATCGCATGAGACGCCTTTTGTGCGTTTTGCATGATCTGTACCCCCGTTCTCTGATTTGTCCACGGGCGCGGCTTGCACTACACAGCACGGCGCGATCAGAACACAGGCAGCGTAGTCATTCTCTATGAGCTCCGACAAAATGGCCGCCGGGTGCTCATTAACACAGACTATAAATGTCTGTCTATGTGTCCCCTACATCATCCCCTGATGAAGTCACGTGATCGTGACGATACGCGTCGGGATTGGTAGGCAGGACACACCACAAACATCTGACGAACGGACATACGAGTTCGCCGCTCGTAAGGATTGTTGCTGAGTTCCCGCATTGATATGTGAGTTTTAACTGTTGCTTTTAATAAAATCGGTTTACATTGCTGACTGGGCTATACTATGGGTATGTTTCTTTCACCCCTTTTCACATTGCAAACGCCACCTGAGCGCTCCATCTGAGCTAATGAGAGAGGGATAGGAGTTACTACAAGCCCACAGCAGCTGAGACAGTGTCACACACTGAGAAACCCTGGGGAGATCAAAACAGCCAGCATCTGAACCCTGAGAATTAGTGGAAAGAAGCAGAGGAAAGATAGAGGGACCGACGAGTGCGGTACTCGTGGATATGAGTCTGAGATCTCTCACTCACATGTGAGTGCATTCCCATTCGCCAAGATCCCATTTGCTAATATCTTTTTTGTGACGGTATTTCACCATCAGCCTCTTTTTGTCTTTTTACTTTGTTTTTTCATGTTAAACATCGGATGGAGACTTACATGTGTTATTTGTGGATTGTAACCATCTAGACCATTTTAACCTGGACATATTGTGGTCAACTCGAGGTGAGCAGCTGGGTTCACCAAAGGTGTTTACATATAACTTTGGTGTTGGCTCAACTATCCTATTTTCACCTATATTACGGATCTAAGGGTCTCATATATATTTCCTTCAGGACTGTTTTCCGTGTACTTTTCGTATCTTCATTTTTTGATTGCATTTTTATTTTTACACTGGAGATTAGGATTTATCTCCGTTTGGAGCACATTAATGCACGGCAGGACTGCACTGGATCTGGACCTTCCTAGAGTGCAGACTTGCTCATTAAGGACTGTCCTTGTATTGGTCTCACTGTTATATGTTTTATAATATTGTTTTCACCAAATAATATTTTCACCAGTCACTCATAAATATTACTGTCCATTACATACTCCCTGTCCCACACCTTACAGCGCAAGTATTGCAATTTAATCTTTCTGTTTCACTTTAGTCTATCGAGGTAGACTTTTATATTTGCAGCAGTATTTTTAGTTTGTCCCCCTCCTTTCACTTTTCAGACAGCGCAGGAGTTTACTCTATCTATATACATATATTTTGCTAGTATTTTA
This sequence comes from Rana temporaria, assembly GCF_905171775.1. Classification (NCBI taxonomy): domain Eukaryota; kingdom Metazoa; phylum Chordata; class Amphibia; order Anura; family Ranidae; genus Rana; species Rana temporaria. Next base: position 343,904,602 of record NC_053491.1, read on the forward strand.
CATTTCTAATCATAGGAATATAATAAAAAGAGTTCCCCCTTTACATTACAGTGCACAGAGTTCCCCCTTTACATTAGATTCCACAGAGTTCCCCCTTTACATTAGAGTCCACAGAGTTCCCCCTTTACATTAGAGTCCACAGAGTTCCCCCTTTACATCAAAGTTCATAGAGTCCCCCTTTACATTGCAGTGCACAGAGTTCCCCCTTTACATTACAGTGCACAGAGTTCCCCCTTTACATTAGAGTCCACAGAGTTCCCCCTTTACATCAAAGTTCATAGAGTCCCCCTTTACATTGCATTACAGTGCACAGAGTTCCCCCTTTATATTAGAGTCCACAAAGTTCCCCTTTTACATTACAGTGCACAGAGTCCCCCTTTACATCACAGTCACCCTTTTGCATCTCAACTCCCAGATTTCCCTTTCACTGTATGGGTTAACCAACATAATCTGATTGAAGCGAGACCTCAAGATAATCAGACATAAGGGATGCTCTGTGAACCATGATCTAAGGGGGGAAACCGAGATCTCTGATGTACGGAGAGGACTCCAATGTGAGAACTCTGATTTATCCTAGTGTACTCACCAAGAGGCAGGATAGAGAAAGGGGGGGGTGCTTCTGTCAGACAGCGATGGAGGGTGAGCTCACTCACCCCTTGGCAGATAGCACCTCTCATCCTGGTATATCTGTGGCTGCTGGGTTTTAAGTTTTCATCCCCTGCAGCCATTAACCCTGCCGGAAATCCATAGTCTGGTCAGAAAAATGTGTCAGAGTGTCAGGCAGTCTGAAACCCGGACACATGATTCCAAACCCGAACTGTTCTGGAGAATCCCGGAAAGGTGGCAACCCTAGTACCATTCCATTGCCAATTTTAAATTTCATTTTTCTTTACAGCTTTGATGAGTTGCTGGAATTGCTGATCAACAGATTGCAGAGGATGGACACCTACTTCCGCAACTGTATCCCCCCTGTGGAGCGACTTATCATAACACTGAGGTAATTTTTATTTAGCGCTTAATACACTCTATTAATATTTCATATATATATATGTAATAAAAACCAAACAAAAATTCTGTAGGAACAAAATTAGTTTAATTTTTTAACAAACCAAAACATTGGGTAGAATTTTTTTTTATTAAGAATATATACAAAAAGTGCCTATATGTTCTACACATATTCGTTATTTACATGTGATGTAAAGTTGGGGAGGAGTCCTCTTCCCCGTGCGGTGACATGGCGACTGATAGTGCGTGGGCAAAAGGGGGCCAAGTGGAGGTGGTGCTGTCTTCCCCTGACCAAGTGGAAGGTGGTGTTGCTGGTGGTGGTGGTGGTGTTGGTGTTGGGGCATTACGGTAAGTCGGTTGTCTCGGTCGATGTGGGTAATGTGAAGTAGGTGTAGTCGTTGTCGCAGGGTAAGTAGAAGATGGTGGGTGGTAAGAAGAAAGTGTTGTAGGAGGCAGAGTAGTGTATGTGACAGGTGGTGTTGAGAGATGAGGAAAAGGAGAAGGAGGGGGGTAAGAAGAAGGTTGTGTATAAGGAAAAGGGTTCAGAGAAGTGTGAGTGGAAGGTGTTGGCACAGGAGGGAAATGAGATAGAGTGGTGGTCAAAGGATGGTGAGCAGAAGTCGGTGGTGGTGTTGGTCGAGGAGGATGGGCGGAAAGCTGTGGTCCTGTCCAAAGGGGAACGGGTGGTGGGGAGAAATGGGGCGTGGGTGGTGCTGGGACATGCTCGGTGGGTTTATTGGCATAGGGGCCATAGGGTGGTGGTGGTTCTGATATCTGGTCAGCTTCTGTCGGGGGTATAAATGTTGCTATGTACCTAACAGTACAGGCCAGCACCACCGTTTGCAGATTTGGGGGGACTTTATCGATTAGGTCCCCCAGACATTTTGCTGCATTTTGGCCATATGACCTATTGTTCATGCGGTCGGACATGTTTGACATAATGTCTAACATGCGCTCCAGGGCTGGATCCGGAGCAGGAGCCCTCCTTCGCAGAGCACGTGGAGGTCCAATAGGCGCGATGCTAATTGTGGACTCCTCTGCAAGTGGTGTCGTCGCATTTGAACGCGATGCATCGGAGTGTTGTGGTTCCGGCTCCAGAGACGCCATCGCTTGATCCCCCGATGCCACGCTTTCTCTTTCCCCAATCTCTACTTCAGCTGTGGCAGCTTCGTCCCAGCAGCTTTCAGTACTGAAAAAAGAAATCATGTATTCAAAAATAATTTTAAACATTTTGTTTACCGAGCAAAGTACAGATAATGGTTTACCTCCCCAAAGCCAGCACCGGTCTGAGAAACTCCAGTTCCTTGGCGTGGACATATTCTTTTACGGAACAGGCTCCACTTCCACTTCGCCGCTGCTCCCGCTGTGCCCTCAGCTGGCGAGCGTAGGCGTCCCGTATGCTCTTCCATTTTAGCTTTAGCATTTTCACTGTAAAAAATAAAATAAAATAATATATATTATTTTCTTTGTAGGTATCTATCAACTGGACAATTGATTGCAAGTCTGCATTACTCGTTTTGTATTGGAAGATCTACTGCCAGTTATATAATTTGTGACACCTGCAGTGCCATTTGGGAAGTCCTGAAACCCATTGTGTTTAAAAAACCGGCAGCAGAGGACTGGGAAAAAATTTCGGAAGTATTCTGGCAACGCTGTAACTTCCCGAATTGTCTAGGAGCGATCGATGGGAAACACATCAGGATTGTGAAGCCCATGGCTAGTGGAAGCCAGTATTTCAATTATAAGAAATACTTTTCATTTGTCTTAATGGCTGTGGCTGATGCCAATTATTGTTTTACCTATATTGACATTGGTTCCTATGGAAGTAGTGCAGACTCTGCGATTTTTGGGAACTCGTCTTTTGGGCAATTGCTTCGAACGGATGGTCTGGACCTTCCGCAAAATAGTCCACTCCCGGGCACAAACGGCCCTCCCCTACCAAGTGTCTTTGTGGGTGATGAGGCTTTTGCTCTGAACACACACCTACTTCGGCCTTATTCAGGACATAATCTGAATGAAGAGAAACGCATATTCAACTACCGGCTAAGCAGAGCACGACGCGTAGTTGAGTGTGCTTTTGGAATTTTGGCGAACAAGTGGAGGGTTCTCCACACACCGATTGTACTCAACATGCAAAATGCCATTAGTGCTGTTGAAGCGGCGTGTGCCTTGCACAATTTTGTCAGGCAGCGCGATGGTCTAGATTACGAGGAGCCAGTCCATGAGACTCTGGAAAGAGCTCATTGGACTGGTGTACGTGGGAACACACAGGGGACACATGTCCGTGAACAGTATGCGGCATACTTTGTCTCTCCTGAAGGACAGGTCCCATGGCAGCTCAATTCCATTTAATTTATTGAACTTTTCAGCTTTTGACACGCTTATTTTGTGAAATATAATCTTTACTATGCTGTTTTGCGGAAACAAAATAAAAAATGATTGATGTTATAAGAAGTCTCATTCTAATTTTATTTTGATACAGTTTTATCATTGGGTTCAATAGCCCTATGATATAGTGTGCCATTTTATATTAGTGACATTCTATCAATTGTAAACTTAGTTTATGTATTTTTTCTGGGGTCTAATAAAGGGCCTGTACGTGACCGCCTAGACGTGGGTTGGGGGTCCAATCGGGACCCCCAAGGTACATCCGGTGGTTACGTGGCTCTATATGTGTCCCCCTGCGTGTCACTTTCTCCTCCTGTGTAAACACAGGAAGAGGGAAGTGATGACACTGACACCAGTACACGCAGGCACAATCCCCTTTTGGATCTCCAATCCACTCCCCCATCCCCTTGTCACAGTATCACTGAATGCAGTGATCATATATTTACTGATCACTGCAGGCAGTTTAGTGTAAGGTCCTGGGTAGCCCCCGTCCCCACCTTATGTTTGAAGCCCTGCCGCTGTAGTCGCTAGGTCGATAGAATTTTTTTTTTTTTTTTTTTTTTATTAAAGATATGTGTAAAAGAATATTTTTTTTTAAAAATGTCACTACATTGTTGGATTATTAAAAATCACAGAGGGGATCAAATATCACCATTAGTAAGCTCTATTTGTGGGAAGAAGAGAACGCAATTTTTGTTTAGAAGCCGCACAATAGTCAGAATTGTAAAGACACATTTTTAAACTTAACAGCATATTGGTACGGTAATAAATGCTTACTGTAACGACAAACAATCATTCCATTATTTCATTATGGGCATTTTGTAGTTCTGTTATGTTTTTTGATAGAGTTTACCTTTGCTATCATGGTACTTATTTATCCGTGCCCAGTTTTCATATACTTGGCTCCCAATTGAACACCAAGCGTCCCAACGGGTGGTCCTCATCTTGTAGCCCGGTGCCCTGCTGTCATAAAGACAGGGGTGCTCCTTCACCATCCTGATGTAATTTTCAGGCTCCAGCATGGAAAGGGTTCTGTCAAATTCTGCCTCCATTGTTAAAAATGTGACTTTTCTTTATTGCAAGTAAAGTAAAATGGTGATTTCAGAACTTCCTGTAAAAAAATATGTCATTTCCTGTTTTTCTTTTGGAGCTGTATGGGCGTCAAAATGCGCGTAAAAACGCTTGCTGTCGCGTGATACGCTCAATTTGCGCGTTTCCCATTACTTTCTATGGGGAAAGAAAACGCTCGAAAACGCCTATGTCGCGCGATTCGCGCGACAAAAAAAGGTCCGGGACTAGTTTGAGCTTCGCGTGACAGGCGTTTGGGCGTTCAGGCGTTCAGGTGTGAACAGGCACCATAGGAAACAATGTTAATTCTGCCCTCTCGCGTTCGTGAGCAGTGCGTTTCAGGCGTAAAAACGCCTAGGTGTGAATGGGGCCTTAGGCATATTGGGCCAAATCCTCAGCCAGGCGGCGTAACTTAACTTTCAGCAGTTAAGTTACACTGACTTAAAGTTTCTACCTAAGTGCCTGATCCACAAAGCACTTACCTAGAAATTTCAGGCCGTGTAACTTAAGTGGTGCCGTCGTAAGGCGGTCCTCCTCTCCAGGGGGCGTTTATAATTTAAATGAGGCGCGCTCCCGCGCCGGCCGTACTGCGCATGCGTGTGACGTAATTTTCCCGACGTGCAGCGCGCGAACGTAATTGACGCCGGGCGGCTTTGTGGATTGCGACGGGACACTAAAGTTGCGACGGGTGAAAAAAAATATACGCGCCGGGAAAATAAATAATTATTAAAAAAAATGACAGCGTCGCTCAGCATGCATTCCTGAGAGGGAGAACTCCATGCCAATTTTCAAAGAAAAAACCGGCATGGGTTCCCCCCCCAGGAGCATACCAGGCCCTTAGGTCTGGTATGGGTTGTAAGGAGACCCCCCCACGCCGAAAAATCGACGTAGGGGGTCCCCCTACAATCCATACCAGACCCGTATTCAAAGCACGCTACCCGGCCAGTCAGGAAGGGAGTGGGGACGAGCGAGCGCCCCCCCCCTCCTGAGCCGTGCCAGGCCGCATGCCCTCAACATGGGGGGGTTGGGTGCTCTGGGGCAGGGGGGCGCACTGCGGGCCCCCCCACCCCAGAGCACCCTGTCCCCATGTTGATGAGGACAGGACCTCTTCCCGACAACCCTTGCCGTTGGTTGTCGGGGTCTGCGGGCGGGGGGCTTATCGGAATCTGGGAGTCCCCTTTAATAAGGGGGTCCCCAGATACCGGCCCCCCACCCTAAGTGAATGGATATGGGGTACATCGTACCCCTATCCATTCACCTGGAGGCAAAAAGTAAAAGTTAGTAAACACACAACACAAGGGTTTTTAAAATAATTTATTATTCTGCTCCGGATGCCCCCCCTGTCTTCTTTATTAGCTCTATTACCAGGGGGGGCTTCTTCTTCCACTCTCCGGGGGTCTTCTCCGCTCTCCGGGGGGGCTTCTTCTTCCGCTCTCCGGGGGGGGGGCTTCTCCGGACTCCGGGGTCTTCTTCTATCTTCTCCCCTCTTCCGCTGTTGACTCGGCGAACCCCGGTTCTTCTGCAGATGTCCGGTGCCTTCTTCTTCAGCGCTGGCTGCCTGCTATCTTTGTGTGTTAGCTCAATTTCTAACAGGCAGCCGGCGCGGTCTTCTGTGACGTCAGGGTCTTCTCTTCTGTTCTTCTCCCCTCTTCCGATGTTGACTCGTCGCATCTTGTCACTGTAATGATGGAAGCGCTCCTTGCATCCCATTTATATAGGCATCACCGCCCCATCATGCTCCGGCAGGTACCCACGTGGTGGGTGCCTACCCACGTGCACCCACCACGTGGGTACCTACCGGAGCATGATGGGACGGTGATGCCTATATAAATGGGATGCAAGGCGCGCTTCCATCATTACAGCGACAAGAGGCGACGAGGCAACATCGGAAGAGGGGAGAAGAACAGAAGAGAAGACCCTGACGTCACAGAAGACCGCGCCGGCTGCCTGTTAGAAATTGAGCTAAATAAACAAAAAGCCGCGCCCAATAAGTAAAAATGAAAAAACTTTTTCTACAGGAGAAAAGTTAAAAAGTCCAAAAAAGAGTCCTTGTATTGATAAGCAGAGCTCCCAATATGACAATCAATGAGTATAATCTTTAAATGTTGCTCGTGTTATATTATTGGATCTTTCAATCACCCGGTGACATATCATGCAAATCGTGAGATCCCTCCACCGAGAGTAATGAGCCTCTTACCAGATGGCAAGTAATCAGAGCAGTTGGCTATAGACCCGCCACGGCCTTTAGATTCCCAGACGTCCCAGGACAGGACCAATAGTAACCCGACCTTGGCTAAATCATTCGCTCCAATAGCGGGAGTATAAAAGAAAAAAGACGCATATAGCGTAATTCCGCTGGGTAACAAATATTTATTAAAAGTAATGTACTTACAGCAATCAAATTTAAAAACAGCGTGTGTTTTAAAATGCCGGCCGGCATGCAGGAGCCCTCCTCCCGAGCGTGGTGACGTAGCTACGCCAGTGACGTCACCACGCTCGGGAGGAGGGCTCCTGCATGCCGGCCGGCATTTTAAAACACACGCTGTTTTTAAATTTGATTGCTGTAAGTACATTACTTTTAATAAATATTTGTTACCCAGCGGAATTACGCTATATGCGTCTTTTTTCTTTTATACTCCCGCTATTGGAGCGAATGATTTAGCCAAGGTCGGGTTACTATTGGTCCTGTCCTGGGACGTCTGGGAATCTAAAGGCCGTGGCGGGTCTATAGCCAACTGCTCTGATTACTTGCCATCTGGTAAGAGGCTCATTACTCTCGGTGGAGGGATCTCACGATTTGCATGATATGTCACCGGGTGATTGAAAGATCCAATAATATAACACGAGCAACATTTAAAGATTATACTCATTGATTGTCATATTGGGAGCTCTGCTTATCAATACAAGGACTCTTTTTTGGACTTTTTAACTTTTCTCCTGTAGAAAAAGTTTTTTCATTTTTACTTATTAGGCACGGCTTTTTGTTTATTTGTGTTGATTGTGTACTTCGCACGATAGCTGCTGCCCTGGTATTATTGTGTTGCAGCGCAGTTTTTTTGTTTCTTTTAGAAATTGAGCTAACACACAAAGATAGCAGGCAGCCAGCGCTGAAGAAGAAGGCACCGGACATCTGCAGAAGAACCGGGGTTCGCCGAGTCAACAGCGGAAGAGGGGAGAAGATAGAAGAAGACCCCCGGAGTCCGGAGAAGCCCCCCCCCGGAGAGCGGAAGAAGAAACCCCCCCCGGAGAGCGGAGAAGACCCCCGGAGAGTGGAAGAAGAAGCCCCCCTGGTAATAGAGCTAATAAAGAAGACAGGGGGGGGCATCCGGAGCAGAATAATAAATTATTTTAAAAACCCTTGTGTTGTGTGTTTACTAACTTTTACTTTTTGCCTCCAGGTGAATGGATAGGGGTACGATGTACCCCATATCCATTCACTTAGGGTGGGGGGCCGGTATCTGGGGACCCCCTTATTAAAGGGGACTCCCAGATTCCGATAAGCCCCCCGCCCGCAGACCCCGACAACCAACGGCAAGGGTTGTCGGGAAGAGGTCCTGTCCTCATCAACATGGGGACAGGGTGCTCTGGGGTGGGGGGGCCCGCAGTGCGCCCCCCTGCCCCAGAGCACCCAACCCCCCCATGTTGAGGGCATGCGGCCTGGCACGGCTCAGGAGGGGGGGTGCGCTCGCTCGTCCCCACTCCCTTCCTGACCGGCCAGGTAGCGTGCTTTGGATACGGGTCTGGTATGGATTGTAGGGGGACCTCCTACGTCGATTTTTCGGCGGAGGGGGGGTCTCCTTACAACCCATACCAGACCTAAGGGCCTGGTATGCTCCTGGGGGGGGAACCCATGCCGGTTTGGATTTTACAAATTGCCGTGGAGTTCTCCCTCGGGAATGCATACCAAATGCCGTCGCTCGAATGGGCCTTTACAAGGTGTGACTAACTTTACACTTTGTAAAAGCAGCCCTAGTTTTACACTTGGCAAACTAACACTTACGGCGAAAAAACTAAGCACAAAAGCTTTGAGGATCGCCCTAAGTGCTAATTTGCATACCAGAAGAAGCATTTCGACTCGAAATGCCCCCAGTGGCGGATGCGGTACTGCATCCTAAGATCCGGCAGTGTAAGTCCCTTACAGATGTCGGATCTTCTGCCTAACTTAGGAAAACTGCTTCTGAGGATCAGTTCCAAAGTTAGAACCAGAGATACGACGGCTTACGCCGGAGTATCTCTTTTGTGGATATGGCCCATTGTTTTGGTTAGTGGCCAATTTGATGGGTGAAGGAATCACTGAACACATTTGGGGCCAGATCCTCAAAAGAGATACTCCGACTTAAGTGCTGTTCAGTCTGTGTGTAACTTTGGAAACGATCCTCAAAAGGCTTTTTCCAAAGTTACACAGAAGATCCGGCATGTGTAATTGATTTACACTGCCTAATTTTAGGATGCAGTACCGCATCCGCCGCTGGGGGCATTTCGAGTCGAAATGCCGTTGCTAGTATGCAAATTAGCACTTAAGGCGATCCACAAAGCTTTCTAGCTTCTTTTTTGCGCCGTAAGTGTTATTTTGCAAGTGTAAAATTAGGGCTCGTTTTACAAAGTGTAAAGTTAGTCACACCTTGTAAAGGCCCATTGCAGCGACGGCATTTGGTATGCTTTCCCGAGGGAGAACTCCACGTCAATTTGTAAAAAACAAAACCGGCATGGGTTCCCCCCCAGGAGCATACCAGGCCCTTAGGTCTGGTATGGGTTGTAAGGGGACCCCCCCTACGCCGAAAAATTGACGTAGGGGGTCCCCCTACAATCCATACCAGACCCGTATCCAAAGCACGGTACCCGGCCGGCCAGGAAGGGAGTGGGGACGAGCGAGCGCCCCCCCCCCTCCTGAGCCGTGCCAGGCCGCGTGCCCTCAACATGGGGGGGTTGGGTGCTCTGGGGCAGGGGGGCGCACTGCGGGCCCCCCCACCCCAGAGCACCCTGTCCCCATGTTGATGAGGACAGGACCTCTTCCCGACAACCCTTGCCATTGGTTGTCGGGGTCTGCGGGCGGAGGCTTATCGGAATCTGGGAGTCCCCTTTAATAAGGGGGCCCCCAGATACCGGCCCCCCACCCTAAGTGAATGGATATGGGGTACATCGTACCCCTATCCATTCACCTGGAGGCAAAAAGTAAAAGTTAATAAACACACAACACAAGGCTTTTTAAAATATTTTATTATTCTGCTCCGGACGCCCCCCCTGTCTTCGTTATTAGCTCAATTACCAGGGGGGGCTTCTTCTTCCACTCTCCGGGGGTCTTCCGCTCTCCGGGGGGGCTTCTCCGGACTCCGGGGGGGCTTCTCCGGACTCCGGGGGGCTTCTTCCATCTTCTCCCCTCTTCCGCTCTTGACTCGGCGAACCCCGGTTCTTCTGCAGCTCTCCGGTGCCTTCTTCTTCAGCGCTGGCTGCCTGCTATGTTTGTGTGTTAGCTCGATTTCAAACAGGCAGCCGGCGCGGTCTTCTGTGACGTCAGGGTCTTCTCTTCCTTTCTTCCGATGTTGTCTCGTCGCCTGTTGTCGCTGTAATGATGGAAGCGCGCCTTGCATCACATTTATATAGGCATCACCGTCCCATCATGCTCCGGTAGGTACCCACGTGGTGGGTGCACGTGGGTAGGCACCCACCACGTGGGTACCTACCGGAGCATGATGGGACGGTGATGCCTATATAAATGTGATGCAAGGCGCGCTTCCATCATTACAGCGACAACAGGCGACGAGACAACATCGGAAGAACAGAAGACCAGAAGACCCTGACGCCACAGAAGACCGCGCCGGCTGCCTGTTTGAAATCGAGCTAACACACAAACATAGCAGGCAGCCAGCGCTGAAGAAGAAGGCACCGGAGAGCTGCAGAAGAACCGGGGTTCGCCGAGTCAAGAGCGGAAGAGGGGAGAAGATGGAAGAAGCCCCCCCGGAGTCCGGAGAAGCCCCCCCGGAGTCCGGAGAAGCCCCCCCGGAGAGCGGAAGACCCCCGGAGAGTGGAAGAAGAAGCCCCCCCTGGTAATTGAGCTAATAACGAAGACAGGGGGGGCGTCCGGAGCAGAATAATAAAATATTTTAAAAAGCCTTGTGTTGTGTGTTTATTAACTTTTACTTTTTGCCTCCAGGTGAATGGATAGGGGTACGATGTACCCCATATCCATTCACTTAGGGTGGGGGGCCGGTATCTGGGGGCCCCCTTATTAAAGGGGACTCCCAGATTCCGATAAGCCTCCGCCCGCAGACCCCGACAACCAATGGCAAGGGTTGTCGGGAAGAGGTCCTGTCCTCATCAACATGGGGACAGGGTGCTCTGGGGTGGGGGGGCCCGCAGTGCGCCCCCCTGCCCCAGAGCACCCAACCCCCCCATGTTGAGGGCACGCGGCCTGGCACGGCTCAGGAGGGGGGGGGGGGCGCTCGCTCGTCCCCACTCCCTTCCTGGCCGGCCGGGTACCGTGCTTTGGATACGGGTCTGGTATGGATTGTAGGGGGACCCCCTACGTCAATTTTTCGGCGTGGGGGGGTCTCCTTACAACCCATGCCAGACCTAAGGACCTGGTATGCTCCTGGGGGGGGAACCCATGCCGGTTTTTTCTTTGAAAATTGGCATGGAGTTCTCCCTCAGGAATGCATGCCGCTGTCATTTTTTTTTTCCCCGACGCAACTTTAAGCCGTCGCGATCCTCAAAACTCGGCGTAACGTAACTTCGCGCATGCGCAGTACGGCCGACGCGCATGCGCAGTACGGCCGGCGCGGGAGCGCGCCTCATTTAAATGGGACTCGCCCCATTTGAATAGGAACGCCTTGCGCCGGCGGAATTTTAGTTACACAGCCTGAAATTTCTAGATAAGTGCTTTGTGGATCAGGCACTTAGGTAGAAACTTTAAGCCAGTGTAACTTAAATTGGATTTTTTAAGTTACGTCAGGTTTTTGTGGATCTGGCCCTTGGTGTGGTGGAAGACTCTGAAGATTACAAGATCATTTATCACTTTACATTTCTATCTAGTTCTAATTCTATATATATTTAAAATTTCTGTTTATTTCTAGTATTTCACATTCATTTTTTGAAAGCTATTATTCACATTAGTTTCATTTATTTTTGTATCTATCATTTGTGTTTACTTTGTGTTTACTTTTTTAAGAGGAATATACACATATTGAGCCGGATTCAGAAAGAGATACGACGGCGTATATCCTGATACGCCGTCATATCTCTGACTTCCGACGGTCGTATCTATGCGACTGATTCAGAGAATCAGTTACGCATAGATATCCCTAAGATATGACAGGTGTAAGTGTCTTACACCGTCGGATCTTAGGCTGCAATTCCAGGCTGGCCGCTAGGTGGCGCTTCCGTATTTTTACGCGAGGAATATGCAAATGAGGATTTACGCCGATTCAGAAACGAACGACCGCCCGGTGCTTTTTTTTTACAGCGTTTGCGTTCGGCTTTTTCCGGCGTATATTTACCCCTGCTATATGAGGGGTAGCTAATGTTAAGTATGGTCGTTGTTCCCGCGCCGAGTTTTGAAATTTTACGTCGTTTGCGTAAGTCGTTCGCGAATACGGCTGGACGTAATTTATGTTCACGTCGAAAGCAATGACGTCCTTGCGACGTCATTTAGAGCAATGCACACTGGGATATTTTGCGGACGGCGTCAAAATACGTCAAAAGCATGGGGTCAAGTTAGATTTAAATAATACACGCCCCCTACATCACCATTTGAATTACGCGGCCTTACGCCGCAACACATACGTTACGTCGTCGTAACTAAGGGCGCAAGTTCTTTCTGAATAAAGAACTTGCGCCCAAAGTTAGAGCAGCGTAACGTATTGGAGATACGTTACGCGGGCCAGACAGATACGCCATTGTATCTGAATCTGGACCTCTTACTTTAGCGCTGCTCTATATTGTTGACACTCAAAAGTGGGTTTAGTCACTATATTTACTTATTCACATATTTTTTATTTAAAGCGGCAGCTAGGATCCTTAAGGTATTTTTTCCAGCCAGCGCAACGGTGGGGAGTCAGGAGGGCGCATTTACTTTGATCACCTATTATTTTCAGTATACAGGGTGGGCCATTTATATGGATACACCTTATTAAAATGGGAATGGTTGGTGATATTAACTTCCTGTTTGTGGCACATTAGTATATGTGAGGGGGGAAACTTTTCAAGATGGGTGGTGACCATGGCGGCCATTTTGAATCCAACTTTTGTTTTTTCAATAGGAAGAGGGTCATGTGACACATCAAACTTATTGGGAATTTCACAAGAAAAACATGCGGCGAGTGCTACACTGTGGGCTCTTGCTGAATGAAGCTAGGACAGATACGCCTATAGCGGAGCATTAAAATTGTGGTAAAATTGAGGTAAAATTGCGGTGTTTTACCGCGATTTTAACGCTCCGCTATAGGCGTATCCAGTGTGAAAGGGGTCTAATGAAGAAACATCAGTGGCTGTCCTAGCTTCATTCAGCAAGAGTCCACAGCGTTGCACTCGCCGCATGTCATTGGAGAGCACGTTGAACACATTTTATAAGTGGTCAGAAACTTGTAAATAACTCATGAAAGAATAAAGTTACGTTAAAACCAAGCACACCATTGTTTTTCTTCTGAAATTCCCAATAAGTTTGATGTGTCACATGACCCTCTTCCTATTGAAAAAACAAAAGTTGGATTCAAAATGGCCGACTTCAAATTGGCCGCCATGGTCACCACCCATCTTGAAAAGTTTCCCCCCTCACATATACTAATGTGCCACAAACAGGAAGTTAATATCACCAACCATCCACATTTTATTAAGGTGTATCCATATAAATGGCCCACCTTGTATATTACTTAAATTCTTTCTTCTATTTCCAGCCTTAGCACAAAGCTAAAATAATAGTTTTGAGCTGACAACTCCTTAATCTTAAACTGAAAATGGGCATGTAAGCTATTAAGATTTTATACTACAAACATAGAACATAATTCCCTAGACTTAGATTGAAAAGTGTCTGTACAATTTTTAAGCTTTTCTGCTAATTCATTGACCTTTAAGAACTCCATAATTTAAAGCAATCCTTGCTGAGCCTCTAAACGCACATTTTGTTGATCTTAGATGAAAGGTAAGGTCTCCGTGCCAAATTAATTCAAATTAGGTATATAGAAAAGAACATAACATGCAAAATGGAAAGCATGAGACATAGGCCCGGATTCACGTAGCACTTATGCCGACATATCTCGAGATACGCCGCGTAAGTGCACATATGCGCCGTCGTATCTATGCGCCTGACTCTGAAAGCAAGATACGCCTGTAAATAGGCTTCATTCGACCAACGTAAGTTTCCTACGCCGTCGTATCGTGGGTGCATATTTACGCTGGCCGCAAGGGACGCTCCCATTGATTTACGATTCGAATATGCAAATGAGTGAGATACGCCGATTCACGAACGTACTTGCGCCCGGCGCATTAATATATGTGGTTTACATAAGTCGTACGTCCGGCGTAAAGTTACGACTCATAAAGCAGGTGTAAGTCAGCAGCATCAATGCAAATGGCTGCACCAGGGAACAGCCATTGTTTCTTACGTCGTTTACGTAGTACGTGAATAAGGCTAGTCGTATGTTACGTTCAAGTCGTAGGCAGTGATTCGACGTAACTTAGGCAGTTGTTTCGACGTGATTCTGAGCATGCGCACTGGAAAGCGTCCATGGGACGGCACATACGCCGTTTGTTATTCGTATCTTGATGGCGCTCGGCCCATCATTTACATGGGGCCACGCCTCATTAGCATGGCTCACGCCCACTGCCACTTACGACGAGTTACGCCGAGGGAACCCAGCGTAGATTAGGGAGCAAGTGCTTTGTGAATACTGTGCTTGCCGCTCTGCGCTACGTCGGCGTATCGTATATTCGATACGCTACGCCGGCATAACTATGCGCCAAGGTATGTGAATCTGGGCCACAGTTTTTCTGTTCATTATATCAGGGTTTAGATGTTGATACAATGGAGACTAAAGCTGAGATAGATGCAATAACATGAAATCCATATCTATATTGTTTAAGGGACAAGATGGCCCCTAATAGATGGCCATTTTTTACTATTGTGATAGTGGTGATTGGCCACAGCCATCACATGGTACAGGGCTGCTGTGATGACTCTGTACCATGTGATCACTATGACCAATCACTAACCAAAGAGATCACAGTAGTAAACACAGTAGTAAGCAATGGCATCATGAATGGCAGCCATGTTTTACTCCTTTTCATGTGATCACTGTGATTGGTACCAGGGCCAATCACAGCGCCCCAGTACACCAATATTTAATCCGCTGTCCCACCCTGAGGCTGTTCACAAACACCAGAAGTGGAAGACACATTGATGCATACAGTTAGATTGACTCTTGTTCTGCCTGGCCACACCTGTTCATTGGCCTAGTGGGAGGTGGTTAATGGAAGCACATCTGCCTTCTGGGTGGAGCACACAGTTCTTTCCTGATTGGACCCTGAGCTATGACCAGCTCCTTCCCTATAACGAGTGTGTAGACTTGCCTGTAGGTCTGTAGGAAGACCTTGACATAGAATTGGAGACTCTTCCCACCCAAAGTCTCCAAGCTCCAGATCCAGGTTTATAAAACCTAGAGAACACTGACAAGCCAGTCTTCTCTACTCAGAAACAATACTCCGGAGCTTTGCACTCTGCCTTAGTGTAAATCCTGTGTGTTTTCACACAGTGGCAGGGCATAACACTGTCACATCTATTAAAGAAATATTAAATCGTAGGCCTTGTACTCACGAGCAGACATGTCCGATGAAACCGGTCCGCGGACCGTTTTCATCGGACATGTCTGCCCGGGGACTTCTGTTCGATGGCTGTACACACCATCGAACAGAAGTCCGTGCGTAAACAATACGCGGGGCGTGTCCGCGGTGTCGCCGCGTCGATGACGCGGTGTCGCCGCGACAATGACGCGGCGATGTGGGCGGGCCTGCCTTTTAAATGCTTCCACGCATGCGTCGAAGTCATTCGACGCATGCGAGGGATGGCGGGCGCTCGGACATGTACGGTAGGTCTGTACAGACGACCGTACATGTCCGGGCGGACAGGTTTCCAGCGGACTGTTTTAAAGCAAGTCCAGGAAACAGTTGTCCGCTGGAAACCTGTCCGATCCGCCCGAAAATGGTCCGCTCTTAGGCCCCGTACACACGGCCAAACATGTCTGCTGAAACTGGTCCGCGGACCAGTTTCAGCAGACATGTTCGGTCGTGTGTACGGGGCCTAAGAGTCATATTGACTTTAAAATCTTGTATTCTTCCTCCAGTCCTCTGTGATCACATCCCCAGAACACCCATTGACATTTCCCCTGTAACCTACCTCCAGCATACACACCTCCTGATACCACAGTCCTTCACGTCCATTCCTCACATAGTGTTTTGTTGATACTGCACTGGCACTGATCACTTGCACTACCCATCCTTCTATATCTTCAGCCTCACTCATAGCTTGCCTATATATTTCGTTGAACAGGTCCATCTCCACATCTGTCCCCCTCAGTCGCCGCGGGAGACCCCCCTACGATGGCTTTAGCACCTGAGCTGATGGGACTTTTGCTTTTAGGTAAGCTACACAGTGCCTGCTCCCCAATCTCTACATTGTATTTATCTGTTCACATTTGTATTTTGTATGTAATAACTGTCTTTAGTATTTGGCTGATCTGTATATGTGCATGCATATCCTGTTCAACCCATTTCACTGCTAACGAAATTTTAGAACTCTCCGGATGAAACTAGTTGAGGCCCCCTTCTACGTGACCCCCATCTTCACCGTGATCTTCTGCTTGGGGACAACCTAATCTCAGTGATCTGTACGGGTGGTCACGTTAATTGTTTATTGTGATTTATTGTTTATGTTTTGATGTCTTTTATATCTTTTTTGATATTATGTTAATAAATTCATATCTTTTAATATAATTGCTCTTTTGAGTTTACCTGCTCACCCTGTACTGCCACAATCCTATTGCCCCCCTCTTTCTAGCTTTTGCTATTGGACCTTTGGGTCTTTGGGGTCCCTTAAGCCCTACCTCTATTCCTACATGCAGTGTAATAAATACACACAATTTTCTCAGTGAGAACTGGGTCAGGTCACTGGGAGTGTACAGTGAGCGTGCTCTCTGCACAACATCAGGCCACAGTGGATGCCTATGTGCAAGGCTGGGCATTAAAGCCTACCTTTTTGCTCCCACATGTGTTACACAGTCAGGAAGAGGTTGACACCACAGGTAGAGCTTTCTTTGGGTGGTATTTGATCACCTCTGCAGTTTTTATTTTTTGCGCTGTAAACAAAAAAAGAGCGACAATTTTGAAAAAAAAAACTATATTTTTTTTGAAAAAAAAACTATATTTTAAAATGTTGCTATAATAAATATCCCGTATATTGATTGGTTTGCACAAAAGATATAGGGCCAGATCCAGGTACCTCCGCGCATTTTTCTGCCCGGCGTAGCGTATCTCAGATACACTACGCCGCCATAACTTTCAGCGTATTTTCGGTATCCTGAAAGAATTTGCGCCATAAGTTACGACGGCGTAGTGTAACTGTGTCGGCGCAATTCAAATAGATAAGATGTGGACGTGTTTTATGGTAATTCCTATTGACCCCACGTAATTGAAGTTTTTTTTGAACGGCGCATGCGCCGTCCGTGGGGGTATCCCAGTGCGCATTCTCCAAATTCACCCGCAGCATGCCAATGCTTTCGATGTGAACGTAATTCTACGCAAAGCCCTATTCGCGAACGTTTTACGCAAACAACGTAAACAACGGAAAATTCGACACTGGCCCGACGTCCATACTTAACATTGCGTAGCCTCATAAAGTAGAGGTAACTATACGTAGAAAAAAGCCGTACGGAAACAACGTAAAAAAATGCGCCGTCCGGACGTACGTTTGTGGATTGCCGTATCTAGCTCATTTGCATATTCTCTACTCGGAAATCAACGGAAGTGCCACCTAGCGGCCAGCGTAAATATGCACCTAAGATCCGACGGCGTACTAAGACGTACGCCAGTCGGATCGAGCCCTCATTCAGTCTTATCTTGTTTTGTAGATACAAAACAAAGATACGACGGGGATCTTAGAAATTACACGACATATCAATAGATACGTCGACGTAATTTCTTTGTGGATCTGGCCCCTAGTATCTACATACTATGGGAAAGATTTATGGCCTTTTTTTTGTTACTAGCAATGACGGTGATCTGCGATTTTTAGCGGTACTGCGACATTGTGGCAGACAGCTAATTTTTGACACATTTTTGGGACCATTGACATTTATACAGCAATCAGAGCAATACAAATGCACTGATTACTGTGTAAATGTCACTGGCAGGGAAGGGGTTAACAATAGGGGTGATCAAGATTAAATGTGTTCCCTAGTTAGTCTTTCTATCTGTATGGGGATTGGACAGACTGGGGGAGGAGTCATATCATTGTTCCTACTTACTAGGAACAAACAATATTTATTTTCTCCCCTGACAGAACAGCGATTTGTGTGTTTAGGAGATACTGTAGGCCCGCTGCTAGAGGCCTCCATGTGAGTGCACGTGCATGTGATATATTATCTTCCACACCTGCAGTCACAGTATTATGCCATATTTGCCCTTGTCTTTCACTTTCAACATGACCATTTGATTTGGAGATTTTAATGTCACCTCTACCCTGCTGAGCCTGTGAACATACAGTGTGTAAATTGGTTTTAGGCTGTCCGTGCTATGGCCTGGAGGTGAGCCTTTTATACCACTAGAGGTCTGCGCTCCGAAGTCTGCTCTTCAACCACGGGATACCCCCTTGGGCCTCTATTATTGTTCACAGTGCACTTTAAGATTTCATTTGTGTTATTTGACGTTTTTACCTCATTACGGTCCCACATCTTCCCTCTTCTGGGACTTCTGGGACTCCATTTGGATTGTGTTTTATTTGAACTTTTTGGCACCCCCCTTGGGCCTCTATTATTGTTCCCAGTGCACTTTAAGACTTTATTTGTGTTATTTGACGTTTTTACCTCATTGTGGTCCCACATCTTCCCTCTTCTGTGACTTCTGGGACTCCATTTGGATTGTGTTATATTTGAACTATTTGGCACCATTCACATCAACTAAGCTGTTATTTGACTTCTTTACCTATTACGGTCCCACATCTTCCCTCTTCTGGGACTTCTGGGACCTCATCTGGATTGTGTTATATTTGAACTTTTTGGCACTATTCACATTAACTAAGCTGTTTGGTTTTACATGCTTCTCATGTTTGTGATGTTCATCATTTAATTATAGTGTATGATTAATATTTAATTTATGCTCACCATTACTGACTCACAGACCTCCCACCCTCACTGGCTCTAGCGATTACTCAGTGGTGGGTTTTTGCTACTCACTTCCTTGTGCATCTGCTCTTTACCCTTCCTCACACAGCGCAGTCACCATCATCTATTTCATTCACACATTTCTGGCCAGGACCGGTTCCAGGTAACTGCAGCAGTGCCCCCCCCCCCCCCATAGTATTTAGCACCGATAGCGCGAGAGCCCTTCCAATTTATTGATTTGTGTGTTTACATACACAAATCCCAGTTCTAGCTCTTGTTCCTGCAATCACAGGTGGCTGGTGGCGACCATGCCTGCCAACCACGTGTACCAGGTCCCCCCGG